>NC_080670.1:163676579-163751579 GCF_030247195.1 Topomyia yanbarensis
TCTTCAAAATTTCGATCGAATAAAAATACAAATTTTACAGAATATTGGAAGATTGCCTATTTTGACAATTTTATTGTTTTCGATGGGCGAAAGTTTTATGTGTTAAATTTTCGCAGAGCGGTTCAACAACTCCATTGCCTATCAATCGGCGCTTGTGTCTAAGTTACAGAGTTATTTTTATCATAAACCATCCATCTAACCTAGTATCCATACCTGTTTTCGTTGCATGTCATCGTCCCCTATGGAATGCCACCTCCAGCAGCAATATAGTGCACGCACAACGACAAATCGCCATGATTTCCGAGATGATTCACACAGCCAGCCTGGTGCACGACGACGTCATCGATCAGTCCTTTGCGCGGCGGGGTAAACCTAGCGTCAACGTTATATGGAACCACAAAAAGGTAAGTCGGGCCACTAGAAAAAAAATCATATTTTATGGGAAATTTGCATATATGCGTAATCATTTACCGTCATTTTCACGACGTCTTTGATTACCCCACAAACCGTACCGATTGCGTCAAGGAAACAGTTTTCCTCACTGCGATGTCAAGGTCCCGCGCGGGATCGATCGCCACTTTCCGCAACCGAATTCCTGCGACTCGCTCACACATTCCTTCGGCGTGACGAGCGTCGACCGAGGACCGTCGGCGGTTGGGTTTGTCGCACGATCGAGCCTATAGATCCGGTTTCGGTGCGTTACGACACATACGCATACTCGCGTGGCAAAACAAAAGCATAAAAAATGTCACATTTTTAGTCACGTTCCAAAGGGGTTGAGGGAGGAGAGGGGCGTCCCAGCACCGTGTACAGGTGCGGCGAAGGGGACAGTATAGCGTCTTCTCACAAAACTTAGCCACGGCCAGTGCAGTAGCAGGTACCTAGATTTCGTTAATCTCTTCACTCGTTAAAATGCTTGACACCATCAGCGTCTGCTGGGACTGCTGGAGAGCTTTTCGGATGGATCTCTCGGACAAGTGTCTGCTTATACATATGCGAGTAGTGCTTCTCCGTTTTGCCTATGACTACTATCAGGCTGTCGCATATTTTTTCGAAAAAATCTGGTTTGTTACACAACTTATTATTTCACAGCGCGTGCGTATCTTTGAGGCTATATGTGCACATTTTTGCCGCCGTTGGGTTTTTCGACTTTTAAGGCAGAAGGTATAGTTTGTATTCCGGCACAATTGATGGTTACTTGTTGAGGCCTAGCCTAACTACCGAACCAACTGTTTGGTTTGTTGGTTCGTTGGTTGGTTGGTTGGTTGGTAGTAGATACCGGCTCGTGCTTGTAGCAATTACTTACATGCCGATGAGCAGAGCAGCCGCCTCTGTGTTTTGTTGCTTTTGTTTTTGATTTGAAGAAGTGGAACGCCGACTCCGAACTCGGTTGGATAATCGATTTGTCGGAAGGCATGCGTGCATTTTTTTTTGCGCTGCCCTCGCCAGGAGCTTGAGCTATTTTCTGCTTGGTTGTGTTGTGTTTGCTATAATATGGAGCACTTCAATTTCACTCGAATTCCATACTGTGAGAAATGGCCGGAGGTCAGATTGAATAAGTCGGCGTACAATTTCTGACTAGGTGAAAGCGTAGAAGGTTTCATAATTTTAGAGCTTTCCAGATGACTTACCTGATGCTGTAATCGAATATTAAAGTGCTCGGACAATTCAAGTTTAAGGCTACTGAATATGTCGTAATTCGTGGAGTTGTTCTTATTTTTCAAATTTATTTTTAGAATTCTGTGTTGCAACCAGGGCTGTACAGAGAAATTACGAGCCCGGGGGATCTAGCATAAGGGCCCCCTCCATCATTGTAGATTTTTCGAACACAGAAACTGTTAAGCTTGAAATTGTAAAATGTATTTCATGGAGAACTATAGAAGAATAGTGCTGTTAATTTCAATGACTTTTATCATTTCAAAGGGTGGCACGGTCAATTTTTTTTGTTTATTTTCCGTCGGTCTCTGTCGCACTGTGTGCCTATCACTGACACCAGAGAGGTGACTCCAAAACCAGATATCGGTTCATCTACACCGGGACCAACGACTCCACTTCCCTTGTGAATAAAGACGTGACACAGAGTTTTCACCTCAGAACATCCTACCGACCTCGGTTGGGATTGAAGCCAGACCCACTGGACTGAACAGCGGTCCCGCTTACCACTTAACCACAGGGCGTCGTCTATAATCAAAGTTTTTTTTTTTTTTTTTTTCCATACGTTTATTTGACACGGCATTTGCAAAAGCTTTTTACGCCAGTTTCTTTTTTTACATAGCACGTTACAAAAATCCTTAAGACTAATTTTAACTATACTAGTACTTTGTCTAAAACTAACACTGAAATCACTTTATTGTTTGCTTTTTTCCTTACATTGTTGTATTTCATAATGATCTAGTATTTTCGGGTGTATTTATTTACTTTTTTTCTGTTATTGTCTAAATTTAAAAACTAAATATTCTAGGACACTTTAATTGGTGAATGATTAGCCTTGGATGAGAGTATGAGGAGATGAATTTAATTAAATTTTGACAGACGCTGTTTTTAGAAAATGATAGATAAGTTCCATGTATAGAGGATCGCGATACGCCAGGATGTCTCTAACAGGAACATGGATTGGTCTTCCTCGGACTTGTAAAGAATCTACTAATTGTGATCTGGCTTCACGATATTCAGTGCAGGACCAAACAACATGCTCAATGTCATGGTAACCTTCACCACAAGCACAATGATTACCCTCAGCGAGCCCAATACGACGGAGATGCGCATCTAAAGTATAATGATTGGACATGAGCCTAGACATCACACGGATGAAGTCCCGACTTACATCCAATCCTTTGAACCATGCCTTCGTTGATACTTTAGGGATAATTGAGTGTAGCCATCGTCCCATATCTCCATTGTCCCAAGATGTTTGCCAACTAGCAAGTGTCCTCTGTCGAGAAGCGCTATAAAATTCATTGTAAGCGATGGGTCTTTCATATATTTCACCATCTAGTGCACCAATCTTGGCTAAATTATCAGCTTTCTCATTGCCCGCAATAGAGCAATGGGCGGGGAGCCACACTAGGGTAAATTTATAACATTTTCTTGTCAGGTTACTCAGAGATTCTCGTATCTTCACCAAAAAGAATGGATCGTGATTATCAATCCTCTTTGAGCGTAGAGCTGCAATTGTGCTGAGACTATCAGTGAGGATAAAGTAATGGTTCGGGGGTAAAGTATTAATTATTTGAAAACTATAGTGAACTGCTGCTAGTTCCGCTATATAAACAGAGGCGGGTTCTGCAAGTTTGAGAGAAATTGAAAAATTATTGTTGAAAATACCGAAACCAGTGGCCTCACTGATTCGTGACCCATCAGTGTAAAACATTTTAAGGCAGTCTATGTGTTGATATTTACTTGTGAATATTTTAGGGATCTCCCGCGAGCGTAGATGATCCGGAATTCCACGAATCTCTGCTTGCATGGACGTGTCGAAGAATAAAGTGGATTCAGGAATATCTAGTATATTGACGTATGTGGGAACATACCTAGCAGGCGTTATTTCTTGTGACATGTGATTGAAATACACTGTCATGAATCTGGTTTGGGGTTGAAGCTCGACAAGTCTTTCAAAATTTTCAATTACCAGTGGGTTCATAACCTCACATCGAATAAGTAAACGAGAAGAGAGATCCCAGAATCGGTCTTTTAAAGGAAGAACTCCCGCTAGTACTTCAAGACTCATTGTATGGGTCGACTGCATGCAACCTAAGGCAATTCGTAAACAGCGATACTGTATCCGTTCCAGTTTAATAATGTGAGTGTTCGCAGCTGAACGGAAACAGATGCACCCATATTCCATTACTGAAAGTATTGTTGTTTGATACAATCTTATCATGTCACTAGGATGAGAACCCCACCATGATCCAGTTATTGTTCGCAGAAAATTTATCCTTTGTTGGCATTTCGTTATTAGATATCTAATGTGGCCTCCCCATGTGCCTTTAGAATCGAACCAAATTCCAAGGTATTTAAAAGTCAGGACTTGGGCTATCGTTCTACCAACCAATTGAAGCTGAAGCTGAGCTGGATCACGCTTCCTTGAGAAAACGACCAACTCTGTTTTCTCCGTAGAGAAATCGATGCCCAGCTTTAAAGCCCAAATTGATAAATTATCCAAGCTATCTTGCAATGGTTGTTGTAAATTTATAGCTTTTGGTCCTGTGGCAGAAACCACCCCATCATCTGCAAGTTGTCTTAAAGTGCATGGGCTGACAATACAATTATCAATGTCATTCACGTAAAAATTATAGAGAACGGGGCTTAGACAAGAGCCTTGTTGGGAGGCCCATGTAACTTATTCTGAGTGTCGCCAAATCGCCATATGAAAAATGCATGTGCTTTTCTGACAATAAATTGTATAAATAATTATTTAATATCGGTGAAAGACCACATTGATGTAGCTTCTCCGAGAGAACATCAATGGAGACTGAGTCGAATGCTCCTTTTATGTCTAAGAACACAGACGCCATTTGTTCTTTTTTTGCGTAAGCGAGTTGGATTTCTGACGAAAGAAGCGCCAGACAATCATTCGTTCCCTTTCCCCTCCGAAAACCAAACTGGGTATCTGATAGCAAGCCGTTCGCCTCAACCCAATTGTCGAGACGTCGTAGGATAATTTTTTCCAACAATTTCCTGATGCAGGATAGCATTGCAATCGGTCGATACGAGTTATGATCGGAGGCTGGCTTTCCCGGTTTTGGAATAGCGATAACTCTCACTTGTCTCCAGTCGTGCGGGACAATGTTCTGCTCAAGAAGCTTATTGAATAGATTCAACAAGCGTCTTTTTGCTAGGTCAGGCAGATTCTTCACCAAGTTGAATTTAATTCTGTCTAGTCCCGGAGCATTATTGTTGCATGAGAGGAGTGCAATTGAGAATTCCATCATTGTCAAAGGCGAATCTATGAAATCGTTACTTGTGGGAGCATCGCGAGTGATTTTCTGCGCAGGAGCAGAATCGGGACAAATTTTCTTGGCAAAATTAAATATCCAACGATTCGAAAAATCTTCGCTTTCATTAGTCACGTTTCGATTCCTCATTCTTCTGGCTGTGTTCCAAAGAGTACTCATTGATGTATAATCAAAGTTTTGTCAAACAACAATGATTAAGTTCAAATAGCATAAAATACAGGAAAATATTCAGCTATGCTTTCGAGTGTGCGTCATTTAATTACTGCCATCAAATTCTGTACAACCACCTCGTCCCATTTGTTCGTCACATACAGTTTACTTTGACTGTTTTAAGTCTTCTTCAGGTTCCGCTTGACGATAGACCAATATTCCTCGATAGGGAACAGTTCTGGTGTGTTGGGAGTGTTCTTGTCCTTGGGCGCCACCAGACCCTTGTAGGCGTTATACCACTACATGCCCTTTTTCCGTAATGGCAGTATTCAAAATTCGGACAAAATAGCGTGGAATAATCGTATTGCTTCATGAAAGATGTTATTTTCATGCACTTTTTCACATAAATTTCCTTGTTGACGGGCTCGGTCGCAATGAAAATGTCACATCAAACCACAGGTACAGAAAGCCTGCCGAATCAGATATTTCTGTGTGATCTTCGACAGCTTCATATGCTTGAAAATATCGACCACTGTTCCTCCCGGTTGCCTTTACGCTGGTGGTAGTTGATTTGGTAACTTTTAACGGGTTTGGTAACGGTAATTTGGTGTGCAAGTACTTCGAATTCAGGCAATACGCGAGCAAAATTTCCCTGTGTTTCTGTGTTTCTTCTCTTGCTTGGACTGTCCAAGAGCAAATGTCAAATTAAAAAAAGCCTGCACGAAGGCAAATGAGGGTTTTTTTCGAATTTGTTGAATTTCATGCAAAGAAATCCGTCAAGTTTAAGCCGACCAAATTTTTATCGTAAATCCTTTTAAATATCTCTACGAAATTTGGAGTGGCTTTGAAAGTAGCCGATTTATCAATATTTTCATATTTAATCCAGAAGTCGGTATTGTATGGATTCTTTCGAATATTTGTCTGGTTCCACCTAGAATTCATTAAAAATGAACGCATTCGGCTAAGTCGGTGCGCTACAACATTGCCAGTCTCTGAGAATACAACTTCTCATTTGTACAAAATAACATTAAAATAATGGAAAAAATTTAAAAATATGCACATGGTCAAAACCTGCCAATATCAAATAAAGAAAAAGATCCAAAACGGAGAAACAACAAAAAAGAAACAAAATTAAGACAATGAAAAAATTTAAAAAATCTTGCATGTGTGAAAACAATTTTAATAAATAGCAAAATAAAACCGAATGCATAATTAAAACAATCAAATTAAACGAAGGAAATGAGAAAGAAAATTGGAAAAGCATTGCAGAAATAGAAAAATATTGCAAAATGGGTAAAATAGTAAAATACGGGTAAATAACGAAATTAAAACTAAAACATCATGAACATTAAAAAGATCATACTATGTTGCGTTTCGGCTTCGCCTCATCAGAAACCGACACTAACACATTGTCGGAATAGATTAGCGCCGGCTTGACGCAAATCCCTTAAAACTAAAACACACTATGTGTTTCAATCAAACGACTGATCAAACGTGATGTCCCGTTCGAGCAGAAGTTCTGTTTATGCCGATGAGACACAAGTGAAGCCGAAACTTGTCTTGGCTTAGCAGGCCTATGCGAAAGCACTATGCTATATTTCACCCTAAGGAGGAAAATTTGGTAAAAACCAAAATTTCTCACTAGGGTGAAAATTTGTTGGTAAAAACCAGTCTTTGTACAGGAGGGCACAAATCCTTATTTCATACTATTACTACTATTTCCTCCTTAGGGTGAAATATAGCATAGTATTAAAAAGATGAAAAATGAATACAGCAAAAATATAAAAACAAGACAACAGCAAAAATATAAAAACAAGACAAGAGTACATTTAAAAATTGAATGCATGAGAACAGGGAAATAAGAAAATGTTCAAAATGTTTCAAAACAGAAGAAATGATGAAGTAAAAGAAAGGAATGAAAAGCAAAAAAAACTATGAAAAACAAAAAAAAAATGCTCAAAGAAGTATTAAAAATAAAAATAAATGGAAATAGATTGAAGAAAAAATAGAAAACAGGAACAAGTGGAAATAGCCCAAAAACAGACAATAGTGATATCATAGAAAACATTTAAAATCCAAATTGTTTGAATGGGTAAAACTGAAAATCCTAGAAGAAATTGAAAAAAAACAGGAATATTATCGTGAAGAAAAACAAGAGAAAATTTATAAAATAAATAAATCTTTAAAAAATAAATACGGAATAAAACTAATTTTTTATGAAATGGAAAACCGAAAACATGCACAAAACACAAAAAGATCAAAATAATGTAATAAGAAAAATACCAAAAAAATGTACAAAATAGAAAGCATGAAATTCAAAATTGTTTAAATGTGTAAAAAAAGAAAATGCTAAGTGTAATGGAACATACCAATAAACCAAGATGGGTGAATATTGAAGAAATCCATACAAAAGAAAAGCATAAATTTCAAAACTGTTAAATGGAGAACAGAAAATTTCACAACACAAAAAAAAATTGAAACGAAAAAATAGAAAAAAAAAAAAGCAAATGAGATAAATCTATGATGAAAAATATGGAAAAAAAAGGAAGATACAGAAATACTACAATAAGTTTATTGGAGGATATAAAAAAATACAAAGAAATAATAGAAAATAAAAGTTGAGTTTAATAAAGAAATGAAAAAAACGATGAATAAAAAGCAAAAATGGAAAAAAATATGAAAAGACGAATCGAATTGAAAAATTAAGACAAATGCAAAAAATGGGATAAATTTTAAGAAAGACACAAAAATGGTAAAAATAGAAAAAGAAAAATATGGGGCAAAATATATAGAAGTGGAAGTAAAATAAGATTGAATGAAGAAAATAGAAAGAATACAAAACTTGGAAAATGGAAAAAGAAACCAAAAAGCAAATATGAAACAAAAGAAAAAATGCGAAAATTCATTTAAATTGAGAAAGCTTTTTAAAAATGGCAAAAACTGTCGGATTCTCGTATTTAAACAAAAAAATTACTGTGGATCGATTTCTTCGTGGATTTTCATGTTCTTTTTTGATTTGTGGAGTTATTCAGAACTCGTTTCACAAATCGTATTTGACCAGTCGGGCTTTCTAAAAGAAGGTTGCTGATTTTTTCTTATTTCTAATACATTGTTTTCTGATTCATTTAGCAGCCACGTCGGATTGAAATAAGTAGAAATAGAAGTCACATGTCGTCTTGAAAAAATAAAAAATCGCAATTGTACTAATCATTAAAAACCACTGTTTTCTTGAAACCCATACACAGATTGAAAGTTTTAATTAGTAAAATACGAATCAAAATCAATTTCGAAAGCCTAGAGCTTTCAACTTTAACTAACTTAATTTTTTAAGTAGTTGGTCAAAATTATGAGATTATTGTTGTAAAGTATGAAATAGAAAGTAAATTTCAGTCTTTTAAAACACAATTCACAAAAAAAGATCTTGTGTTTTGCCCACTGCGCGTTAAAATCGTTTTTGAGTTCCAAGTTTCAAAATTTTCCTTGGTTAGTTTAATGCAGTATATACTTTATAATGTAATAATGTACGATTAACTTTATAATAGAAATTGGAGGAAATTAAATCATACCAACATTGAAACTCTAATTGAATTTTCAAATAAAATGTTATTGAAAAAACATTTGACAGAATAACTCCTTCTGTTCAAAGTCCGGGCCCCCTACAGGACTCCGGGCCCGGGGGGAAACACCACGTTCCCCCTCCCCTCTCGGCGGCCCTGGTTGCAACCAATGTTTTTTAGCATATTTTAGCAAAACAGAAAACTTTTCCACACACGAACGATCAAATGGTTTCAAACAAAAAATCATCTGACATTTGAGGGTTGAATAGCCAATGCGATCCACATTTGTAGTTCCAAAACGTCGACACAGGAACTTGTTTTCTTCAAAATCCCATTTTTGGTTGCAGCCGTTGACCGTCCGTCCATCGGATAGTCACAATGTCTCCAGTTGTTGGTTGCAGACGAAAATTAGAACAAAAAAACCCAATCTAGTTATTGACGCATGCTTGTATCTCGTATGATTCACGGTCCATCAGAACACATCCCTACAAGCAGAAGCAGAATTAATCGCTTGGGGTGCTTTTAGCGCGTAACTCCACACACACACACACGTAAGGTGCCTAAAATGTCACACTTTTCGAGTGACGTCAAATGTTTCTCTTCCACGCAACTTGCTGATCATTTGTCGTTTGTTTATATGAAGGATCTAATTGGAAAGGATATTCCATTCGATTGGATCGAATTTGAAATCTTGTTTTAGTGACGCTATTTCAGTTTTGGCTGGTGAGTTTAAACAGTAACTTTATCAGGTTACAATACTCAATTGGCGTCACGAAAACAAGATTTCCAATTAGAACCAATCGAATGAAACATTATCAGATCGACATTGTTGAGAGTTGTTACTATCAATGTGGTTACGGTCGGTCGTGCCGGGTTCACATCGTTTAGTAAATTTTGAATAGATATTATTAGAAGATCTTATACTTTAAACAATCGACCCGTCAGGTGGTTTTGCCTTAATCAACTGAATCACTTTTCGTGTTTTAGCGAAAGCAATTGAGTACTAAAATTAGACTTCAGCAGATGTCAAGATTTTGCTGCTTTATAGTGTCGATTTGCTTGACAGATATTGGGTATTTGGAGCCAACAAATGAAACGGACATGTTGCAACTTTTCTTTCATTTGTTCCAGTTGGACCCCAACAATTAAGATGTTCATTAAACATTCATTCAATTGCTTGTTTTCATCGATCTAATCTGCTGATCATAGCGAAACATTCATAGACGTTAGGTGACAACTCCGACTACCAAAAGCCTGTTTCAGACATCAATTTTGTGAAAACAGTAATTATCTGCGTCATGATTGGGCTGCATTATTCGACCAGCAGGTTTCAATGCTATTGGCGTCGTTAGCGACGCACTTTCCCATAGTTGCGTATTGTGGCTCACATACAAGAAATAGGGGAGCCCGGGGCTAGTTGGCGGTTGGGGTAAGTTGGCGAAATTCCCTTTTCTTCGTTTCTATTAGACATATAGCGCTGCTTTTCGTTGCGTACCTCAAGTAATATGAAACACATTATCCAATGTGTTTTTGTTCTATGCTATATTTTGTTGCCAAACATTTTGTTTTGTAGAAGTTGTGGGAGATTATGTGTTTTCGAGCACACTATGTAAATTTTCTTAGTTTTGAATATTTTGTGTTATTTAAGGTGATTTATAATCTACTCCACTGAGCTTTCAGTTTTTTTTTATTTATTTATTTATTAACAGATTAAGGCCGAAGTGGCCTGTGCCGTATACAAAAGATTCCTCCATTTCACTCGGTCCATGGCCGCGCGTCGCCAGCCACGCAGTCTGCGAAGTGTCCGCAAATCGTCTTCCACCTGGTCGATCCATCGTGCTCGCTGCGCGCCACGTCTTCTTGTACCGGTCGGATTGCAATTGAGAACCGTTTTCACCGGGCTATTGTCCGACATTCTGGCTACGTGCCCGGCCCACCGTAGTCGTCCGATTTTCGCGGTATGACAGATGGGCGGCTCCCCCAACAGCTGATGCAACTCATGGTTCATTCGCCGTCTCCATGTGCCGTCTTCCATCTGCACTCCACCGTAGATGGTACGCAGCACTTTCCGTTCGAAGACACCAAGTGCGCGTTGGTCCTCCACGAGCATGGTCCAGGTCTCGTGCCCATAGAGAACTACCGGTCTAATCAGCGTCTTGTAGATGGTCAACTTCGTACGACGGCGAACTCTGTTCGACCGAAGTGTCTTGCGGAGGCCAAAGTAAGCACGATTTCCTGCCACGATGCGTCTACGAATCTCTCTGCTGGTATCATTGTCGGCGGTCACCAGTGAGCCCAAGTACACGAACTCTTCAACCACCTCGATTTCGTCGCCACCGATGCAAACTCGAAGCGGGCGGTTCTCATTCTCTTCTCGTGAACCTCTTCCTATCATGTACTTTGTCTTCGACGTGTTGATGGCAAGTCCGACGCGCTTGGCTTCTCTTTTCAGTCTGCTGTAGGCTTCCTCCATCTTCTCAAAGTTTCGTGCAATAATATCAACGTCATCGGCGAAGCCAAGTAGCTGAACGGACTTTGTGAAAATCGTACCACTCGTGTCGATCCCTGCTCTTCTTATTACACCTTCCAGCGCGATGTTGAATAACAGGCACGAGAGACCATCACCTTGCCGTAACCCTCTGCGTGATTCGAAGGGACTCGAGAGCGTCCCTGAGACACGTACTACGCACATCACCCGATCCATCGTCGCCTTCACTAATCGCGTCAGTTTGTCCGCGAAACCGTGCCGAGCTTTCAGTATTTGTATAAATATAACATCTATCCAAAAAAAAGATACTTTTTAAATAGTGTTTTATAAAATATGTGATTGGGGTCAGTTGGCGGTGACGCAAGCTGACCAAGTTGACGGTACTATCTATGTGTGTATCTTGTCAATGCAGGGCACATTTACTTCGGCCAATCACCTGAAGAATTTAGTAAACTTGCGTTTGAATATGGAGTACTCGTCGAAGTCAAAATGCCGGGGTAGTGAAACTGAATTATAATGGCAAACATCGGTTAATATACAGTTTTTTACAATGGAGAATTCGAGCTAGCGCACGGAAGTGTACTGGAGTGCCACGCTCGACCAGGACTAAACTACCTAACGGGTAATAACGACTAAACTCCAATGTGCTCCGCCATCTTTCCCCCAGGAACTACCTCCCGGCATTACTTCTGGGGGGATGGCACTACTTAACCCATTATTGCCCAACCTACTATATATAGTAGGTGCTAAGAATTACTCAATTAATAACGCAGAACAGGCATTATCAAGGAGTTAATATTGTTCATATACTCTTGCAGAATATATTTAGAGAAGTTAGAGTGGTTAAACCGATGTTTATGTTTTGTTTTTGATAAATTTTCACTTAAGGGGTTACACATTTTTGTTAGGATGAAAAAAATCGAATTTTTGTAAATTAGATATTCTGAAACTAAATACGCTGAGGAAAATTTTCTCAAAGTTTCATTAAGATCGGAATACTACAACTTAAGTTACAGCTATTCATAGATCGCTACCCATTCACCACTTGTAGGCGGTACGTAGTGTTTGATACGCTAGACCGTTGACTCGCTGCACCGACAGTAAAACTCGATTATCTCGGAGTTGTATTTTGTTGAAAAGTTCATCCGCGGCGATCACGATATCTCAGGAACCGATTAACCGATCAATCTTAAATTTTCACGGGTTGTTCCTTATAATATCAGCTACTTTGAGTACAAAAATAATTTTACTGGAATGACCACATCATTTTTCTTCGATCGGAAAACACAATTTGTGATGCGCGTGAAAAATAAGTTGGGCAATAATGGGTTAATGTACTCACTCACTCTTTCTCACGCACGCACACATACAGTATGAGGCTTACCTGGGTGCTCGCTCTGACACTCCATGTGAGGTTTACTTGGGTGCTCACCTCTAGCATACCATGTGAGACTGACTTGAACGCTCACACTACACTCCTCTGCCACGCCACGAGGTATCAAAAACGTTAGGTACCAACATTCTACGCTACGACCCTCCCATCTCGGCATGGGCAGTCCATACATACGTCTTTTCACTCACTCTTCGGCCATGCTTCGGTGTGACTACCGCGGTTGCCACCCGCTGCGCCACACTTGCTTCATCATGAGCAGACCATTCGCTCACTTCTCCGCGCTCAGTCCTTTCCGCTATAACTAGCCAATCACAAGTTAGTCATGCTTGTCGTCTGCTGCTCGGCGCGCCAGATTCTCTGCCATCTGCAGGCAATCTGAGTGGTTGCAGTCGAGACTGCATTTCACTTCTTGACCACCACTTGAAACATCCTCTGGATAAGGGTATCAGGGGTTGTGCCCCGGCCGCTCTAGTATTTCTCTTCTTTCGACGTCGAAACGAGGACATAAGAATAGTATGTGCTCCGCCGTTTCGTCAATACATGGGCAGTCAGGGCAGACAGGGGCCTCCGCGTGCCCAAACCTGTGGAGGTACTCGGTATGTTAGGTACCAGCCGGTGGGTCCACCTACCTTTCGAGAAGTTATTCCACTCGCGCTGCCATCTGGCGACCGAGGCCACCCTGGTACGCTCGCGGACTCCTCTAGTTCCACGTAGCTCAAAACACTCCTTGTCTTCCCGGATGACCAGCCCTATTGGCATCATGCTCGCTATCACGCAGGATGCATCGTGTGATACCGTGCGGTAGGCAGATATCACTCTGAGACACATCAAGCGGTAGGTGCTCTCCAGTTTCCGAAGGTAACTGGTTACCCCCACGGGCCTAATGATAGATACCGCAACGCCTGCCAGTAGCCAACGTCTACTGGCGCACACCTTAGAGCTGTTGGACATCATCCTCGATAATGCTGCAACAGCCGTCGAAGCCCTCTTGCACGCATACTCGACATGGCTGCTTGTCATCTATGATGACCCCAAGAATCTTCAGATTCCGTTTTAAAGTGATCACGACTTCTCCCACTTGAATAACTGCATGTTGTACCGACTTGCGGTTGTTGACGATGACCACCTCCGTCTTATGTTGAACGATTTCCAGGCCTCTCGCGCTCATCCATTCCGCCACAGTGCTGATCGCGTGTGCTGCAGTCAGTTCTACCTCGGGGATTGACTTCCCGTAGACCTCCAAGGTTACATCATCGGTGAAACCGAAGATCCTGCCACCAGGAGGGAACTTTAGTCTCACAGCCCCGTCATACATAAGGTTCCATAATACCGGGCCCAGAATCGAGCCTTGCGGGCCTCCTGCGGTAATAGGAATGCTTCTCTGACCGGCATCGGTCTCGTATAGTAATACACGGTTCTGGAAGCAGCTTTCCAAGATCTGGTACAGACCCACCGGCAGGTTAAGCCGGCGTAACGAGAGCGCGATGGCATCCCAGCTTGCGCTGTTGAATGCACAGTATCGAATACCTCGCCTTTTTCCGTTGGATCGCTATCTCGGCGGTCTTTACCGCGGAGTTGATAGCGTCCACCGTAGACTTACCCTTTCGAAAACCAAACTGATTGCTTGACAGGCCGTCCGTACCTTCTGAGTACGGGGTTAGCCTGTTGAGGATGATCCTCTCAAGCAGTTTGCCCGTCGTCACCCCACGGATTCGCGTTGGCACCCTCGCACAGGTTGTCGAAACACGTTCTCTTACTGCTCTTAAAGGCCTTATTAAGGGCCAATTTCGCAGCTCGAAATCGTATGGCTGCAATCTCGGCACTCCACTAATACACCGAGCGTCTGCCATTTCTTGGCAGGGTTTTCCTCGGAATGGTGGCGTCGTACGCACGTGCTATGACAGCTACCAGCGCATCCTCGCTTAGACTGTCGGTGTTGGACTCCAGTCCCAGGGCCGCGGTGAAAACTTCGCTGTCGAAGTGATTGGTCTTCCACCCGCGTATCTGGCAGGGATCACCCGCCCTCGGATGCTGCACGCCATAGTTGATCCTAAAGCGTATTGCTAGGTGATCACTATATGTGTAGCCCTCGTCTACCTTCCAGCCCATGTCTGGAACCAGACCCGGGCTGACAAACATTACGTCAATCCATGACTCGACCCCATTCTTACGGAATGTGCTAGTGGAACCATTATTGACTAGCACTGCGTCGAGTTTCGCAAGCGCCACCAGTAGCGCTTGGCCCCTGCTATTTGTACAGCGGCTGCCCCACTCCACTTCCCAAGCGATGAAATCTCCCGCTGTGACGAACGGCTTCCGACCCACTAGGTCGGACGAGACCTCTCGATCATCTGGTTGAACTGTTTTATAGGCCAACTTGGTGGGGCATAGCAGCTACAATAGAACACACCATTGATCTTGGCAATCGCGACACCCTCTGCAGAGAAGTGTACTACCTCTTGGACCGGGAACCGTCCCGTTGTACAAATTGCCGCCATCCTAGACCCGTCCGCCACCCAATTGCCGTTATCGGTAGAGACGTTGTACGGGTCGGATAGGAGAGCGACATCTGTCCTCGACTCCGAGACCGACTACCACAGCTGCGGGGCTGATGCACAGTGGTTAAGATTCAGCTGTGTTAGTTGCACTGCTTTTTCTTCAGAAAGATATTTAGAATGTTCTATTAGAATACCTCTATTTGATTGCAAATTTTCTGGAGTACTCATACATGAGGCCGGGGCCGTGGTAAGTTGGCTGGTTTTCCGCGTCCCATATTTTTGTTTATAAAAACAAAGACAATTTAACAAACAAAATTCAGTGATGCTGCCAATAGCTGCTCTTTTATGCACCATGTTTTGTAAATCGAAGCGGTAAAAAATGAAAACTGCGAAAACACCGCCAACTAGCCCCGGTCTCCCCTAGTTTGTTTGCAAATAATTTAGTTCGTGTTTTGTTGTCATGTCGTCTACCGGTCTGATTAAACCATTGCCAGTATCCCGAGCAAATTCTCATGGGTTCAAACACCATACAATGTATATCCCCATAAAATGGTCTCAAAAGTCCAGAAATAAATAAAAACCTAGGTAACAATTGAATTTTTATAGCACGCTACAAGTGCAATCTAAGTTTTATGAATGGCTATAAAACTACAATAAAACCTCAATTGTTACTAGGAAACATAGTTAGTTCCCAGCCAGCCTTTTTGATGGTATATCCAAGTTGCAACTGAATCATACGTATTTATATCCCACTAAAAAGTCGCATGAAATGCAGAAAATCGGCATATGCGTACCAAACTGGAGGCCATATACGTACATAGCTATTGAAATTGACGATTTATGACAATGATATACACGTTAGGCGCGATAATTTCTAGTTTTAAAAACGATTCTAGAGAATGTATTTAAGATTGTATATGCGAAACAATCTGGCATTATATGCGATATCCATAACTAGTATACTATTCCGGAACACGATATACGATTAACTCTCATTTGTCGGCAAAGAAGATCAAAAACCAGGAACAGTTAACTGGCACATAAATCATCTCCAAAAAAAACGAATGTCGGTTGTGAATCGGAGCCAAAACCCAACCCATGGAGGTCTCCCCCTCTCATGCTAAAGTAGGATTCGAACTTACTACATTTGGATTGTAGGGCAGGACTTCCTACACGGAACTATTTTAATTGTTATAAGCGTGACAATATTTCATAATCATATCTTTTTTTCAAGTTGAGAAACCCAAATATGCAGCAATCTCATTTTAAAGATATGTGAAGAGTCGTAAGTAATTTCGCGAAATCGGGTTTCTTATATGTTGTGATATATTAAGTCGTATCTAACTTTTTGAAGTCATTGTGATGTATATCGAAGTCGTGGATATGTTTATGTTGCTTATCGACTATTCCTACACATAGGAACGACCACAATGACTTTGTTAAGTTTTTAATCCGACATTGATCGAAGTAAAATACGATCAAATGTGAGCAAAAATACGATTTTTAATGCTTTAAATATTTGTAGCTATATGAATATAAGTTTGTCAGTGCTCTACGACCAACTCCGATCGAACACGATTTAACTAGAACATCCATGCGATTTCGAATGAAAGGTCGTATTCAAATCATGTTTTAGTAATATGCGATTACTAATCAATTTCTGCAGACTAAAATCGACTGTCATAACGATTTTGACTCTTTGTAGACATCTTTACGAGTCTTTTTCTACATTGTTATACGATTGATGGTTTGCTGGGTTATGGTATCTTCCGAACCATGGTAATGGTGTTTTCATGCGTTGGACCCATTTCAAACATTATCGAAACACCATGCAGTTTGGGGTGAATTTGTATCATGAGAATGTGGGAATTATGGGCTTTTCGTTTACTCGGGATACCAGCTCGAAATAACTTCTGCTGTGTATCGATCCATATCAGTCCATATATCGACCGTTTTCTGGGTCTCAAGGACGATACTTTAATAATTTGATTAGGATTTCTTACCGGTTCCATTTTACAATTAAAGCAAACATCTGTACTTTTCCTGTGCATTCTGCTTTTCTTTCTATAACATACGGTAAATGTATAATACAGTCATTAAATTCAGAGGTGCTATATATCGCCTAATAGTGGGACGAACCCAAACCTTAGTCCATGTATAAAGGCTACGCGATATTCTTGTTAGTATTTTTCTCTTATCAGCTATCAGAGAAATTTTCGCCAGACTTTGAATTGTTTGATAAAAAAACACAATTTTTAGCAGCTTTTTGATGGTTCTAACTCTAATTATTCTAATTTTTATTAGTCACGGTACAATGTTCGTACTTGTGAAATAGGTCACAAAATCATAAAATATTATTACTCATGAATACGTGAACTGGTTCGTTATTCCTAGCGTATTAGTCATGACGTTCACAAAATAATAAAATTTCATTCATGTATTCGTGAACTGATTTATGATTCCTGGTATATTAGTCACGAGTTACCATTCGTGCTCGTCAAATAGTTCACAAAATCATGAAATACTATTCGTGGAATCGTGAATTGGTTCTAGATTCAAAGTAAATTATTCACAATCTATCCTGCGTGCCTATTTTGAAAGAAATCTTTAATCATTTTAAATTTCCTGCAATTCTGCTTATTTTCATAAAATTTACACGTGAATCATTTCAAAAAATTTGAAATATTATTCATGGAATTATTTTTGTTCCATGAACTTCAACGTTAAATAATTTGTTTGCAAATTTTGGGGTGATTGCATGAAATTAAGAAAAAAGATGTTTTCTAAGTCAATTTTGAACATGAAAATCATATCCATTTGCTTTTTCAAAGAACCGTTTTTGAGATTTTTTGAAAAACGTGTTTTTGAGCACTTTTTGCAGTTATTGGTCAATATCTCAGGAACAAATCTTTCGATTAACACAATCGACCCACTTTCCGAAAGGTATTGATGCCTATTCCAAAAATATATAACATATTTGGATTAAATATCCACAATTATGGGTTAAGAGCAACCAAAGTCCAAAAAAGTAATGTATGGTAAAATTACTCATTTTTAGTTGATTTTTCATAAAAAAATAATTCGACAAAAAATCTTTTAAAATCTTATGTGATAGACAAACTTCTCACGAGAAATTTAATGCCTAAGATCACGAAAATCCGATACAAACTAGTGATGTTATTAAGCATCGAGTGAAAAGTGTTCTGTTTTTCACATATCTCTTTTGGTCTTAAATAAGATTACACTAGTTTACAAGAAAAATTAAGTTGTGAGTAAAAGTGTTTTCTATATTAATTTTGGGTCACTGAACACGAAAACAATACTCAATTGCTCTTTCAAAGAAGTTCGAGTTTAAAAAAAACAAAACGTTTTTCTTTTGCTTCCTCTTTTTTGTTTTTGCTCTATTTTTTAGCACAGAAAAATAAATTTTTCATATTTTCAGAATCTAATTTTACCAATTTGTAGGTAATCGCGATAAGCTAAGAAGAAAGGTGTTTTCTAAGTCAATTTTGGATCGGTGAATACGAAAACAAAGTCCATTTTTTTTTCAAAGAAGCATTTTCAAGATTTCTTTGAAAAAGGTGTTTTTGTGCACTATTTTCGTTATTTGTCAATATCTCGTTCAAATAGGATCCGATCGAAACGGTTCGAAAGGTTTTGATGTGCCTTTCCGACAATGTATAATATGCGTAGATCAAATGTACATTTATTAGGATTACAATCGACCAAAGTAAAAAAAGTCTAATGTTCGACCTTTTTTTAAAAAAAAATTATTTCTAGTTATTTTTGTTTATAATAAATCAAGGACAGAAGAAAATTCTTTTAGAATCTAATGAGATAAATAATCTTTTTTGCATTAATTTTAAGCCAATGGTAACAAAAATCGGATGAAAAATGTAGATGGTATGAAGCACTGAGTAAAAATTGTAACTTTTTATTTTTCGCACAATCATACTTTCGAATATTTGACGACTGGCTTATGAGACCAGCGCTACACCCTCTAAACCGCCGCACCAGGGCAGGGTCCGCTAAAATCATAAAATTTCCATTTCGCTCAATGTGCCATAGCATCAACATTTTTCATCCGATATTAGGCTTAAAATTAACGTAATCATATTATCTGTCATTTTGAAGGTCCGAAAAAAAATTGTTTTTCTGTAAAAAAATCAATTAAAAATGAGTAACTTTTAGAAATGGTCAAAAATGCCCTTTTTTAAACTTTGGTCGCTTGCAATACTAAAAAGTTTACATATGATCGACACATATTATATGTTTTTGGAAAGGGCATCTCGGCACCTTTCAACCTGCATATTGACTAAAATAATTGGATGATTTTGACACGAAATATTGACTAAAAACTACAAAAAGTGCTCAAAAACGAAAATCACATAATCGGTTTTTTGAATAAAAAAATTAATATTGTTTTCGTGTGCAGCGTCCCAAAATTAGTCTAAAAATACGTTTTTCTGAAGCTTCATTTTTCTTGCAAACTATTGTAATAGGTACAAGCACTAGATAAAAGAAGTTATTAGAATCTCGTTATTTGATAAGATTCAGTGTGATGTGAGGGAAGGAAACGAACACTGCGCTGAGCACTAAAATCTATCTATCTATCTATCTATCTATCTATCTATCTATCTATCTATTTATATATATAAAAGTCAATGTTTGTATGTATATGATTTATGGACTCCCAAACGGCTTAACCGATTACCGTCAAAATTTATACATAGTAGGCATTTGCTATGGAGCGTGTTTGTGTGCTATTGGTTGGGCATTATCTGCCCACCAGATGACGCTTCGGAACAAATTGAGTTTTCCTCCTATTTCGTTGAAAATCGCAGCAACGCGCGATGGGTATTAGCTAGTGCATTATAAAACCGCAAATCGTATTCGTGGTAAAGTTCACAAATCAAGATACCGCCTATAAGCCATACTGTTATGATCCGGTTCATATTGTCACGTTACTCCGAGTAAAAACTCCAATAACATATTACGATAAGGCGAGGAGGAATTACGAATACACCGTTCCACGTGTCAAATTTGGTAGTAAGTTCAAGAATAGAACATCCCTATATAAATTACGGAAAGCATGACTAAGATCCAGAAATTATGAATATAAATCACACTACTCTATTCTTTAGTGTAGTTATAAAAAGATTTCACAGTCTGAAATCGAATTTATGTATTAAATAATATATCTTTATTTATTTAAAGACATATGTGGTAGCAGTGGGAATTTTTGGATGTTTTCAACGTGATCGGGTTTCTTATACCAATTGTCATGCAAACCGTAAAGACACAACCGTTCGCTACCAAAATTGGCACAGTTACTAAAGAGAAAAGAAATCAGTAAATTCTAGTAAATCAGGTAGCCCAAAGTCTATAATCAAACTTTTTGCCCGATTCAAGATGAGCACTTGAGCATCACGGCTGAGATTTATCTATACAACCATACGATTTCAGCTGCGCTACCGGTCGTCGAGTCCCAGAGTAGCATCAACAGCTAATTGCAGCGAGCGGCGGCGACCGTGCCGGGTATGTGCAAATGAGTATGTGCCCTTGGAGCATTATGCGCTAATTTTTATGCTCGCGTAACGTCTGCCGATATCTCTACACCGCGGAGTCTGTATGAGATGGCGTGTTTGAGTGTGCACGAGAGTATGCGTGTATGTGTAAGAGAGGTTGCATTTGATAGCTGACTGAGCGAATGATTCTCGCTAACTAATGAAACTGCGGCTTTGTTTGGATCGATCGCGTTCGTGCTCGTGCTGGCAAATGCAGTCTCCAACAGTTGGAGGTGATGACGGGATCCGTCGTATTAGCCAACAACTCGTGAGTCCTACATTACCCCGATCCGGACGACCTTGAAACTATTGCGATACCATACGTGCGAGATCGAGATCCGATCGAGGAGGCAGCCTTGAAATCGACCGGTTGACAACATTGTTGGATTCTGTTTCGCCCATGGCTCATGGTTTCACTTTCGGCAATAATAATCACTTCTCTTGCTTGGCAACAAAAAAAAAACAAAGATTTTACCCGAAATTGGTCGGTGAAATCTGCGAGCGTGAGTCATTCGTCTTCGTCGTCCGAGTCGGTTAGTTTAACCCTACCAGGATCTGCATTCCGTGACCCAAATCAAATTATTGCGCAGTCAATCTGAGTGAGATGGTGTGACTCTTTCTCTTTCGATTCGTTGATGTTTACGCTACTATATGGGCGGGCGTCAGCCAGGTGACGGAATTATTTCACCGCTATCTGAATCATCTGCGGATATTGAACTCGTCAGGAAGGTGCCACTCGTTGGTGAAATAGTTGGTTGATTGCGGCCGCTATGTCTTTCGTGGTGTCGTGGCTGAAAGGATTTTCCATCAAAACAAAGTTGTATTTATTTCAATTCTTTCTATATTTCGGAATAGAAATGCTAATGAGATTCAAAAAATATTCAATTAGGATGGACGGAACCAAATCTAGTTCCATTTAGTTTTTTTTTCAAATGCGGTTCTGAAATGACAATTTCAGACCTGTAATCGCATATTTGTTTCATGTTCTATGTGAATGATATGCCATTGTAGGTATAACAATAGATTTTGGCAGTTTAAAATATCCAAGATATTAACAAGTTCAAGCTTGCTCTTGGACTCTTTATATAATATGCTAGACAAACCCACCTTCTTTCGAAATATGCTGAAAAATTATTGATAAATTTTAGAATAACACATTAGTAATCGAAAAAGAAAGTAAACAAGGAGAGGCTATCAGTTGTAGTTACTTTGTTCTTTGTTTCGAAATATTCCAGAGTCTCGTGGTAGAAAGGTAAGGTGCTTGTTTTATAAGCCAATATCGTATGTTCGAGTCCCAGGCTGGAAGGATTCTTAGTGGTCAGTAGGAGTAGGATAGTTACACTAGCCCTGCAACGTTTTCTGTGCACTAAGAATCCGTTAAAAATTTATTTTTACTCAAAAATAAAGCATTCAGGACCATTTTACAATTAATTTACAACTCTCCTCTATTAAAAACTAAATTAAAATATAAGCAATAAAAACGACAAATTCACCCTGTACCAAAATACAATTTTCGCTCTTTCATCTCTTCATCCTCAAAAACCAACTTTGTCACTAGGTTAGTGTACCATTCTTGTTACATTCGATGGCTAGATTTGTTGGGTTTTGAGTTTCGACAACGGAGAGAAAGTCATGTAAATAATCCGACTAGGGGTAGTACTGAACCACTCTGTTATATAGGGTATCAGCAAGCACTAATGCCTACCATCCTAACCTAGCGTAGAATCCACACTGAACAAAATTCTCACGCTAGCTGTTCGCATGATCATTGACTTACCCCTCGTCAGTCGGTGCAGATTTAGGACGAAAACGCTCTGTTTCGCTGACCCTGCTGATGGTAGTAGCTCCAACTTTCTCTTTGCTGTTAAGTGCGCGCGCTCGCGCAAAACCCCGCCCCCCTGCCAGCGACACTATCACATTCGGGAATCCATCATTTCGTGTCTCGTCTTCCCGTCTGCCGCGTTTGTCGCGTTGCTGCTGCTGCATACCAGGCATATTTTCGTGATCACAAACTTTACACCAGTGTCCCGTTCGAGCGTCGTGCGGCACAGAGGGACCATTCGATCAATCAAACTGGAAAGAAATAAAAAATCAAAATCTTTTCATTCATCTAAAAATGATTTCTAAAAACACAAAATATGATGATTTTTATCAGCAAGACGCTCGCTTGCAGTTCAAATTGTCCTCAAATTATCAATCAGGCGTTTAGTAACTGCACGGTAAAAAATTCTCGTTGGCGGAAAGTGACACAGATGAATTTGAACTACTTATCCAAAATTGCAATGCGATGTTGCCATCCATTGGAATTGGTATTTTATATCAAGGCACTACGACATCAATCTATCCCATTATAGATAAGTTACCTGAAAACAAATAATTGCATAATAAATCAACCACAAATGAAATGAATAATACTCACGCTATAGATTACTCTGGATGTGTTAGTTTTTCATTGTTTGCTCCTATTCCCGATCATATGTTGGTTGTCGATTAAAGACCTTATTATCATCGCGCATTTGACAATTGTAATTAAAAATTGAACCACTCAAATGCAATAGATTAGTATAGTGGTGCGAATTAAACAGATATTTGTTTAAATTTAAAGAATATTTCCATCAAATAATTTTCAAAGACCGGGTCATTTCGATGCGAATTATAAATGATTCAAAAAATCAATGCTAAACCGCTTCAATTGTTAGTGATACATGATAAAGTGTAGAATCATTTGGATTAGACGTGACATTTTTTTACCGTGTGGGATATTTTGATGTGCATTTCTAATCAAATATTATACATTATGGGACGAATTTTTAACAATAAACATACCCTAGAAAATACGTTTTAAACCAAGATTTGACAAAATACCGGCGAACATTTATGTTTCTTTACGGTTCAATGTACAATACTTATCTCCTTCAAATGAGCAATGTTTATTTATTTCGGTCGATTGGTTTGACCAATAAGGTATTTTTGGCTTCACACTATTCAACTCTCTTCCTATTCTTTCTGTCACGGGACCTTTATCCTTTGTATTTTAGTAGTGTCCGGAGCAAGAGTAAAAAATGTGACCGATCTAGTAGACATAGTCCTACACAAATGTCGATTACTAACGCATTGCGTTTATCAGTGGTTTGAGTTCACATCATTCGCAAAGAAAGTGACCGCTGTTTTTCACGCTAAAACCCTTACGCCTCCCCCCCCCCCCCCCCTTAAGGAAGAACTTGTGGAGTGAGCCTTCTCCCGGACTTCCGCAGATGAGGATCTTGAAGCGAATCATGTTTTATGTAGTCTACGACAACCAGATAGCATACCAAAGTAGCCTCGATTTTATTTGACGCGAACCTTTCTGAGAATAACTTCTCTTTTGCATATGTTGACTTTTATCTAAACGAACTCTGCTGGTTTGTTTACAATAAATTGCAGTTGATATCCTAGGTGATCTCACAACTAAAAATTAAGTACCTGAATCGATTTTTTGCATATTTTTATGGCGCATACTGTAGCTTCTAGGCGCAGTAAAAACATCTCTTCTTAAGAAAAGTCTGAGTCATCCTTTCTGGTCCTAAAATAAGAGAGCATAGGAGTTTGTCATGGTCGGTGACGTAGCTCTTTTTCTGCAAAAGAATGCTTAGAGCTACCCTACGCGAATGTATAAGTTTCTCTTCGCGCTGTATGCACACGGGTCATGTCGTGATTCAATGCAGATTCTCCGCACAGTCAGAATACCTTTCAGCAGATGATTATGGTCACACTTTCCACAGTCAGTGGGCTTCATTACTAAAACGGGCGGCTGTGTGACCCAATTGCTTGTATTTAGCGCGCTTTTTGACATGTAATATAAAAAGGCAAACAGGCTGACGAACCTTGTCGAAGAGGACGTAATTTGGCATAGCAGATCCGGCGAAAGTAATCCGTTACGAGTCTGAATGGCCTAAGCATTTTGTGACAGATCCTAACTACAATCGCATGCATTCCAAAATCTTTACCGACTGGAGCAGGGGGTCTTGGAAACAGCCAACTCCATGCTTCAGCAGATCCATGCAAATCCAATACGAATCGGTTACTGTGCCATTGATCTCAACTTTGTTGGCGGGTACAGAGACACGGTACTCCATTGCACGGATCTTTTCTTCTAGTAGTGACATTTGCTTGCTTTAGAGTGAAAACCATTCATTCCGGCGGATTTCTTAAATTTCTGCGTATTTGTGACAGCTGGGTCAGGGAATGGATGCAGAACTGGCGTATATGATAGAATAGTGGATAATCCTTCCTAGGATTCGTAGATCACCTTTTCCGGTGTTCAATTCGTGCATTCGATTCGAATGAATCGCGAAAATTGGATTGGAAAAAAAGGAAAGAGTAATTTACCGACGCACGTAAATCATCCATTCCTGGTCAGCATAGAATGATAAAATTCTAACAGAATGCCATCATCGGTAATGGTAAATAAATATCATTTTCTGACATCTAGATAAGTTCAAGTAGCTTCTACTTATAATCTGTTTTTCTTGTACTTCTGTTAGTTTGCTTTTCCACTACTCATGTATATCAATAATAATATTGGCCAATTTATACTCTTTTTCTTAATCGCTTTGCATTTTTTTGCTTTATTCGCAATGCTGTTTTTCCTTTTATTACTACCTCTTAAATAAGATTCATACTAACGCTCACTAACACAATCAATTGCATACACTCACAATCTCTCCTTCAAAACGTACAAGTGCTCGTGCTCTACGCGATAATACAAACGCGAACATGCAATTGCAATCATCCACACAAATTTTCGCCCGCGATCTCGCCAACATTAAAACACCCCGGTAAACAAGTGAACGTTTTAGCGTCAGCGACAAATCCGGAATCAGAATTTCTGATTCCTGATAGCAACGAATGCGTTAACATACAAACGCTTAAGCTTTATCCACGCACTACTGCGCCTGCTATCTCACACACATGGAATGATCCCGGTGATTAAGCGGAAGTTTTAGCACTTATAAATTCATAAGCGCAGTCTCAAGCGCGGACCTACAAACACATGTGTTCGCGCGATCATGAATCGGTTATGTCCGAAAGTTCGGACTCCAGTAACATAGGTCCAAGCTTTCAGTTGAACCAATCACAAAAACGACATTCATATCCACTGAATAACGCTTCCCATGACGATGTAGGGAATCTCACTCTCTTCTAGCATTCAGCACGTTAACATACAAATGCTTTAGACCTTCGCGATAATCCACGCACACGTACGCCCGCGGTCTCGCAAAGATGAAAACATTCTGATGACTAAGTGAATGTTTTAGCAGTAACAAACTTATAAACGCGGTCTCAAGCGGGAGCGTACAGTTTCACGGTCCGCGGGCGATCATCCAAGAACACATGGACGACGTTTCGGTCATTGGCCATGGCCTTTTTCAAGTGAAACTGTAATATTTATAGGATTTTGTGAAAATATAGTATAACCCACTAAGTTATCGTTCTATGTCAGCACATAATTTCCCAACGATGTGTAGGTCTACATGATTTCTTTCATAAATTTCGGCTATGAGCAGTTGGGATATAAGATTAAGGTTAAGGGGTTGGTATTGAGAAGATTAAGAAAATCTAAATGTAGTTCCTAAACTTGCTGGTGGAGATATAATAGTTTGCACATTAAACTTTTGAGCCACCATACACTTCTCAATGACATTTTCTAATACGGTGGAAAAAAGTTGGATGATAATCCGATTCAATCAATTTTTATGATTTTGTAACATCGATTTTGTACAATAATAATAGCCAAAAAATACAACTGTTTCCCTTTTCAATTTTAATCTATTTGGGACATGTGTTAAATTGTCCAATTTCGATCTAATTTTGCACATTCAAAAAAAATTGATTCATTTTTAGGCTAAAAACAAATTATTTTCTGTTGTTCTTGTATTGTTTTGTATTTATAATTCATGGGAAGCTTAAATAATTGATGTTTATTGTTTATTGTTTATTTGTTGTACCGTCACCAACAGACCCCTTGGCCCCAATGCACAGTGGTCCAGATCGCTAATTTAGGAGGAATTTTTACTTTCTGACAAACCTGTATAATTTAGCCGTATCATGTCTTAGGATGAATTTGTGTACTTTAGAAGATGTTTCTTTTTATTGGAATAGTTATTAGGGTGGTTCTAATTTATCTAAAATACGAAAATAAACTTTTTACTGATGAAAGATAGAGCTCCACAGTCTTCCACAAAGTTGTAAAGTAACTTATTTTGAATAAATTTGTTGAACATATTAAAGCTCTATCTCTTTTAGTTTTTGTTATACAAGAAATTTAAAAAAAAAGATTAGGGTGTTCCTGAAAAAAACGTTTTTTTTAGTATAACTTTCGTATCTTTTACTTTTTGTTAACACAACCTTTGAACAGCTTATTGAAAACTTCAAGCCGAGTATTTTTCTGCAAGACACCGAAGGTCTAACTTTTTTCTTTAAAAAGTTATGGACACTTTTCGTTAAAAAAATAGCCTATTTCAAGGCTCAATATCGCTGATGCGGGCACCTAAAATTGAATTCTGTTTCCACCACATGAAAGACCATACTTATTAGTATATTTGAGCAAAAATTGGCGAATACGATATTTTTTTAAAATTTGCAATTTAGATTTAAAGTTTGTAGTTTTGCAGGTTCAACGCATTAAAGCATTTACACACATATCGTTGTATTATGAAAAAAGCCACTTTCAAATATCATTCTCTCATCGCAGCAAGCTTTGCATAAGTGAAACGACTGTCAAAAAAGGTTTCTGTTTTTATTCGTTTTAAATAAAACTAGTAAATATGGATATTAGTCGAAGAGAGTTGGCGAATTTGCTTATTGCTGGTAAAAAGACAGATGAACTGCTTAAGTTCATTACAAGTAGTAATCCAAATGTAAAATTGAGACTTGTTAGTGCTCGGAAGAAAATAAAAATCTTCATGTTGGAATTTAGAAGGTTGTGGATTCGGAGTAAGCGCACGCAAATTCGGTTTGAGCTGGAAAATTTTGTGTGGCTTGAAGGAAAGCTAAGATTCGAAGTCCAAGGTAAAGGTAAAGGCCGAAAGAGGAAACCATTTTCCGAAATATGTCGCAGAGCCAAAATAAAAAGATTAGGAAAGTTGCGCGATAAGTATTCCACGGAAGAACTTGGTTTAGCGTCAGCCGTCAACGCTAATTCTACTGGTTTCCGTTTAGTTGGCAGACAAATCGAACGATTGTCGAAAAGTCCCGTCAGATCTACCGTAGAGAATTTAGGATCTATGGCTGTCCCGATTGCAGAAGCGTTTACTGCGGAGGAGGCACTTAGATTTATTTGTGAAAATGATTTTTCTAAGGCGCAGTACCAAAACATACGCAGCTCAGTTATGCAGAAGGGTTTGGACATTTATCCCGCGTATAATAAAATAGTAGAAGAAAAGAAACTATGCTATCCGATCGGTATGTACTATTCTCAAAGATTCGTCCCTGAATCAACAATTTTTTTCAGGAATTTCTGTTCAGCCTTCTTGTGCGTATGTTCCCCTTCAAGCTCTTGTTAACCATACCGTGGAACGACTCATCTCGTTTCTGAATATTGGAGTTCTACCACTGCATCCTGAGGATAATACGTTTGTTATCTTTAAGTGGGGCTGCGATGGAAGCAGCAACCATTCCCGGTAGGCAACATTATTTTTCTTCTAAACTTTGACTGACAGTCTCTTTTCCACTTGAACATAGATACAAGCAAATGTGCGTTGACGAAGATGAAAATGGAGAACTATTCGAGTATAACGATTCGCATATATTTGCTCTATCTATAGTACCTTTACGTGTAGTTAGTCGCCGGAAAGATGAGTCAAGAGATTGCATTCTTTGGAATAATGATTTTCCATCTTCAGTATCCCTGTGCCGACCAGTAAAATTAATTTTCAAGAAGGAAAATCCTGAACTAACAAAGGATGAAGTTGCCGCGAT
Source organism: Topomyia yanbarensis (assembly GCF_030247195.1). Lineage (NCBI taxonomy): Eukaryota > Metazoa > Arthropoda > Insecta > Diptera > Culicidae > Topomyia > Topomyia yanbarensis. Next base: position 163,705,147 of record NC_080670.1, read on the forward strand.
GAACAAGCAAATCGATGAATTAGTCCCGACTATAGTAAATGTTAATATGCGCAAGATTCCGATTAGTTCAAGCTTCATATTTTCCATGGTTGATACGAAGGTAGTGAATGACGTAACAGGCACACCGTCTCAAGCGTGTTATATATGCAAACGCTCCGGAAAGCGATTGAATGATCCTTTACTGGAAGCCAGCGATCCACCGGATAGTTTATATGTTTTTTCACCTTTACATGCATTAATACGAGCAATGGAGTTACTATTGAATATTGCTTACCGTTTAGCTCTAGCAAAACCGCGTTGGCGCGTAGGCAAAAATACCAGCGAGCTTAAGGAACGACAAATAAAAATTCGACAAGCGTTACGTGACCGTTTAGGTCTTCGTATTAGCGAACCTTTGCCAGGTGGCGGAAATTCTAACGATGGTAACACAGCTCGAAAATTTTTCAGAAACCGAGATGTCGTTGCAGAAGAAACCGGGTTGGACGAAATGTTGCTAGAACGTATGTATGTGCTATTAACAATCATCAACAGCAAATTGGGAATTAACGCGGATGCTTACCGGAGTTACGCCGAAGATACACGATTGCTTTATGTACGCCTGTATGGTTGGTACGCTCTCTCACCAACCGTGCATAAACTCCTGGTCCATGGAGGAAGCATTATTCAACATAACATGCTGCCAGTAGGTATGTGCTGTGAAGAAGTTCAAGAAACCAGGAATAAAAGTATTCGCAGATTCCGAGAATTCCACGCACGCAAATTCGATCGACTCGTCAATCTTGATGACGTTTTCAAGAGACTTCTTGTTTCATCAGATCCTATAATTTCTCTTAAATGTAAACGTCGAATTCAACGAGCACCGCTGGATATACCTGAAAATGCAATGCATCTACTTTTGAATTAATTGGCATTGAATAAATTCTCCTTATATAAATCATAAATTGTTGTCATAGCCAAATTATTTTTAATGAACACATTCTGTATTGTTGATATGTAAGCAAAACAGAAAAGGAAATACAAAGGCTTTAGGCAATTTCTTTTATGTCGCTATGCGATAAAATTTAAAACTTTGGTTAGTAAATTTAAAATTACATGCTTAAAAAAAATAATATTTTCCAATTTTTGCTCAAATATACTTAAAAGTATGTTCTTTTCTATGGTTCAATCCGAACTTACTTTTATTTGCCCCAATCAGAGATAATGACATTTGAAATGGGCTATTTATGAGCGAAAAGTTTCCATAACTTTTGAAAGTATAAAGTTAGACTTTCAGAGTTATGAAAAAACGTGGATTGAAGTTTTCTAAAAGCTGTTCAAAGGTTGTTTTAACAAAATATAAAATTTCTTTCGAACATTAACAAGTCTCAATTTTACATTTGGATTACTACTTGTAATGAACTTAAGCAGTTCATCTGTCTTTTTACCAGCAATAAGCAAATTCGCCAACTCTCTTCGACTAATATCCATATTTACTAGTTTTATTTAAAACGAATAAAATCAGAAACCTTTTTTGACAGTCGTTTCACTTATGCAAAGCTTGCTGCGATGAGAGAATGATATTTGAAAGTGGCTTTTTCATAATACAACGATATGTGTTTAAATGCTTTAATGCGTTGAACCTGCAAAACTACAAACTTTAAATCTAAATAGCAAATTTTAAAAAAATATCGTATTCGCCAATTTTTGCTCAAATATACTAATAAGTATGGTCTTTCATGTGGTGGAAACAGAATTCAATTTTAGGTGCCCGCATCAGCGATATTGAGCCTTGAAATAGGCTATTTTTTTAACGAAAAGTGTCCATAACTTTTTAAAGAAAAAAGTTATACCTTCGGTGTCTTGGAGAAAAATACTCGGCTAGTTTTCAATAAGCTGTTCAAAGGTTGTGTTAACAAAAAGTAAAAGATACGAAAGTTATACTAAAAAAACGTTTTTTTCAGGAACACCCTAATCTTTTTTTTTAAATTTCTTGTATAACAAAAACTAAAAGAGATAGAGCTTTAATATGTTCAACAAATTTATTCAAAATAAGTTACTTTACAACTTTGTGGAAGACTGTGGAGCTCTATCTTTCATCAGTAAAAAGTTTATTTTCGTATTTTAGATAAATTAGAACCACCCTAATAACTATTCCAATAAAAAGAAGCATCTTCTAAAGTACACAAATTCATCCTAAGACATGATACGGCTAAATTATACAGGTTTGTCAGAAAGTAAAAATTCCTCCTAAATTAGCGATCTGGACCACTGTGCAATGGTGGTTACTTAAACTAATTACATTTCAGAATACGAATTATTTTAGTTTTTATCGAATTCCTTGTCAGGTTGAAGTCAAACGCCGTCGCCACACTGTTAAACACACGCTGGAGTCCGGTAACAGCGCCCTGGCGCCCATAGTTAGTTCTCCTGAATGGGACTCGCAGAAGAGAGTTATTGCGCAGAGCTCGAACGCGAGCTTGAAGATCGAGGCGTCCGAGGATTGTAGGGCAATCCACCCTGGCAGACAGTAAGTCCGAGACGAACAGGGCTCGAGAGCAGTCCCTCCGGATGCTTAGAGTATCGAGCTGTATTAACTGACAACGGTTTTCGTAGCTCGGCAGCTGAAATCTGTTTTGCCAAGGAAGATGTCGGAGTGCAAAGCGTATGAACCGGCGTTGGACGGCCTCGATTCTGTCGACACCGTTCTGGTAGTAAGGGTTCCAAACAGCAGAACAATATTCCAGTGTTGAGCGAACCAGCGCACAATAGAGAGATTTTAAACAGTATACGTCCTTAAAGTTTTTCGCTATTCGGAAGATGAACCCAAGCTGTCTTGAAGCCTTATCCACAATGGATGATGTATGTGGTTTGAACGTTAGTGCCGAATCCATGATGACTCCGAGATCCTTGACGTTAGAGTGTCTTGGAATACTCGAGTCGAAGAGATGGTAGTTAAACTGAATCGGATGGCGTTTCCGCGTGAACGTAACGATTGAGCATTTGCTCGGGTTTAAAACCATTCTGTTTAGATCACACCACGTACTAAAGCTGTCCAATTCCCTCTGAAGAAGCTCGGCATCGGTTTTATCCCGTATTTGTTGAAAAATTTTCATGTCGTCGGCAAAAGAAAGGCGGGGTCCTTGTAATTTGATGTTGACGTCATTAAAGTAGAGGAGGAATATCACTGGACCGAGATGGCTTCCTTGTGGGATGCCGGATGTAGCGAAGAATGGTGTAGATAGACAGTCCTTAATGCTGATTTGAAGTTGCCTTCCATCGAGGTAGGAACGAAACCAGCGCAGAAGTTGTCCATGAATACCGAGTTTGTCCAGCTTCGCTATTGCGATATCATGATTGATTTTGTCGAAGGCCGCAGATAGATCCATGTAAATAGCATCGGTTTGCAATCCGTCAGCGAATCCATCCATTGCATATGTTGTGAACGAGAGCAGGTTAGTCGTTGTCGATCGTTTAGGCATAAATCCGTGTTGATCGTCTGCAATGTAGTGTTTGCAGTGAAAGAAAAGAGGGTCTAAGACAACCAGCTCGAATAGTTTTGATACTGCACTTAAACACGAGATTCCTCGATAATTGTCAATGTTCGATTTGTTTCCTTTTTTGTGAACTGGAAACATGTGCGCTGCTTTCCAGCAGGAAGAGAATGTTCCAGTATTGAGTGATAGCACAAAGACTCGCTGAAGTGGTTCAAGAAGCCCGCTGATGCACTTTTTGACAAAAATCGAAGGAACGCCATCTGGACCCGGGGAACTAGATGCTTTCAGCTTGGAATTTGCTGCAAGAATGGCAGCATTATCGACACAAATTCGGTTGATGGTTCGTCCTAGAGAAGGAGTTAGATTTGAAGCGGCAGCGACTTGTTGTGGGGAAAGGTTCTCGTCGGAAAAAACGCTTGAAAATTTGTCGGAAAACAATTGGCAAATTTCCTTAGTGTCGGTGCCTAAAACTCCATTTAATGACATACAAGATGGTAACCCGGATTCTTTTCGCTGCTCGTTCACATATTTCCAAAACGACTTGGGCTTGGATTTCAGTTGACGTTCGACGTTTCGCTGATATCTAAAAAAGGCACGTCTGCTTTGCTGTTTGTATTCGTGGTTGAGTTGAAAGTAGTGGTTTCGTAATGCAAGTGTCTTATGCTTCGAGAACTTTTTAAATGCGGCTCGTTTGGCAGTTTTTAATCGTCTAAGCACTGTTGATTGCCAGGGAGGGTGTTGATTTGTGCTGACTGTTCGTTTTGGCACATGACGGTCGATTAGGTAGTTAAGAATATTAGAAAACGTCATCGCTGCTTCGTTCGCGTCATCATTGTTAAGATTTTCGTCCCAGTTTATATCCAACAGCGTGCTAACGATGCTGTCGTAGTCAGCGTTTTTAAAATCGTAGACGATAGAGCTTGAGACGTCTTCAAAACTCACTCCTAGGTTACCAGCGAGTACAAGATGTAGTGGGGGATGATGGCGCACATGCTGAACTAAAGGTGTCGGAGCGGCGCAGCAGTACGGAGCGTAGTCCCGGGCACTTACAAAGCAGAGGTCCAATGTACGTCCGTTCTCGTTGATGATATTATTAATTTGCCGAAGAGTTGCGCTACTGTAGTTGTCCAAGATACAACTGGCATTGTTGATAAGCACAGATTTTTCGATATCCAATCGTAGAAATCCATTACTTGCTGGGCACCAGGTCAAGCCAGGTAAGTTAAAGTCGCCCAGTATAACAATATCATCAGATGGGGCAGCGATCGAGGTGATGAAAGAAACGGAGGAAAGATGTACATCGATCAGGCTGTAATCACGAATTCGGTCAGGTGGAAAATACACGACACACAGGAAGAGATTGCGATCGGCAAGTTTCACTGATATCCACACTTGCTCGGAGCTCTCCCACCGCTCATCGTTGATCACTCGGGCTTTTATACCATGGCGAACGGCGATGAGTGTTGAGCAAACTTTCCATGAAAAATCCACCCATCAGCGTGAAATATGTATTCTTAACATTTATTTTAAAACCTTGTAAAAACTACAATTTCCAAATTGCTCTGAAATGAACGGTCGGACGTGGTCGAATGAGAATCCGCCGGCAATGGACTGTCAATAGCCTATAGTTTCCTATGCTTTCAACTTTTTAACTGAATTTGACTTAATTCGTTAACTTGCTAATCGCGAAATCATAAAATAAACAAGTACCATTATTTTACATAACAAAATAGTTTAATTTTTTATTTCGATATCCAGCATTAAAGTGGTTAGAATAGGACATTAACAATGTTTTCTACACGGTCAAATAAAACAACCTGCAGAATAAGTTCTTTTAACTTAGTTTTGAGTTGTGCGTCGCTTTCGCACTTATTAGTTGTCAAAAACAAAGCGAGAGATTCGACTCAGTCGAGGTCTTCCGTGGAGGAAGGTACTTTTGAGTTGTTTGGGGTATACTCAAAATTAGGTAAATTCAACTTAAATTTGAGTATAAAAAACTTATCAATGAGTTGTAATTTTTGCCGTGGTTAAATGGAAATTACCTTCAACACGGTTTACCTAATTTTAAGTTCCCCCACGATACCACGAGATTGAGTCAAAGGAACTCAATTTTAGGTAGTTTTTCGTTTCCGTGTAGTATAATAATACTTTATTGATCGAATTTTTCAATTTTAGTAGAGACTGTTTCTTATTGCCAGATTTGGTAAAGAAAAAGCATGCTCATTTTTAATAATATTTGACTGTGTGTTACAAATTCAGATCAAAGTTTTTAGTTTTTACTAAAACGCCATATGTTGTAGAAGATACTCAAGAATATTTAAAAGATATAGTTTGATTAAAAAGTTAAAAAATCCCTATTTTACCCAACTATTTGTTCTAGCCACTCCATAGTGCGGCGATGGACAAAATTGCAACATAGCAAAAATAACTACCACCCAATTGAATATATAAATTTGGCAATTTTTGGTATAAAATTTAGCAAATAAAACACAAATTTTTCAATTTTGTCCCTTAATCGGATTTTTTCGTGCTTTTGTTTTATTGTTTTATTATGTGCCCAAAGTAGCCTCCGAATTCCCCAAACCAACCTGCCTTACGTTGAATAAAGTTTCGCCGTCACCTAGTATTAGTGCGTAGTGAGCTAACCTACCTACCACCACACATGATTATCTATTCTGGCTACGTATGTGTACTCAATAGCTGACGATCGTACCACTTGCACTTTCGCTTCCCAACGAAAGCGAAAACACCGTTAGACGAGGATCGCGCTCGTCGCGCACCAGTATGTTGTCTTCATAGTAGACGTCGTCGTGCAATTACCTCTCGGTAGACGAGAGTGTGCAACTAAATGGAACCCCAATCCCGCTCGCTCCTGTCCAAGGTCGTTTGTCAGAGAGACGATCAACCAGTCTGAAAACTGATAATTAAATAACCACTTCCTGGCCATGCACTTTTCAAGGAAACATTTAGATAAAGGAAGTTTGTTAACATTATATTTTTCACAATAGTAGGTAATGTTAGTTAAAGAAGAATGTAGGTGCCAGCCGCTATCAAAAATTATTTGGCTTTATTATAGGTTATCTATAATAAAAGTTATCTTCATAATAACAGTGTTACCAGTCATGGTTCCAGTTAAATTGTAATCTTAGTAATATTTACTGACATAACCCCAACAAGAATAGTTCCGACTTGGCTTGTAACAAATGTTTGAATGCCTGGACCCAAACATTAGGGAACACTATTTTACAACTATCGCTAGACAGGTACTGGCAATGAAGGGCTTAAACTCCCTATAGGAACAAACAGCGATTGTTATAACGTATTTACTCGATGTTTGATCCGGCTAGTCGCGGACTGGAGCCGAAGCGAAACAGCTTGTTCTGGCCGGATCAAACGCACTCGTAGCATACAAAGTGCCTTCTTAAATTACATACCTCCCTCCGGTGGTGGTCACGATTTCGTTGTTCTGTTAATTCTAGCTATTGGCGGATGACGGGATTGTCCATATATTATGTCGTTTAATAATATGATTCGTGTTGTAGTACCCAAATGGTTACAACCAATGATCAATTGGAAACTTAAAGAGGAGGCTTATTCCACGTTACGATCAATGTGAACGGACCCGTTATTAAATTGCTTGACAGTTTCGATCACGTCGTCTTGTTTCCATGTAGTTCGACTGACGACGACGTGCATAATCAGTTGAGTAGTAATTTGTAAATCTGACAGTGGTTTTCCTCATTGCTTACACACGGTTCGGGTTGATGTGTTGAACAACAGATGACATCAATTTATTGGCTTGCGGCGTTGGACTTGCTGATTGATCTCTACGGGTTAAGGGCATCGATTGGTATTAATCGGGTGATGGTTAGTCATTTGATGCGGCAACATGGTTTGATCGGTTGGAGGTGAATCAAGGATGGAGGTGTCGCGTTTAGTTGTTCAAGAGTTTATAGCCCTGAGTAAATTCGGCAATATAGTATTCCATGAGTTCAATGGCTTGCGCTAGACCATCGGTAATAAAGGGGAAAGAAAACGAAAACGTTCTTCCGGCTTGTTAACTCGTCTATGCTTAGACTATGAAATATACTGTAATAACTGCAAAATGGCAAGATCTACAATGTTTGATTAGATTCTGAGATATATTAGTCCAAATTGCTATCGAGTTGTTCAAGCATGGATAAGTTTTTTACATTGTAGTAGTTTTAATTTAATATACATACATTTAACCATTCCGTAAATTTTCGCCGTTTTACACACAATCCTTTCATAACGTAATCCAAAATATCAAAACAAATCCAGTGGCGGCCATTGTCGTCGTCCTTGAGTAACAGGTTTAATTAGCTTAAAAATTGCAAAGCTCTCAAAACCCGTTCCAAAGATATAACAATGCTTTTCCCTTTACAAACACTATATCTACGTACAGCGTACTAACCAGCGCACATAAAACCACGGTAGCGACAACACGTCGTCTTAGTAGACGCCGTGGTTTTACTTTTCAATGAATGGAGCAATAAATTTACTTTCTTCTGACCATCCACCATCATCATCCATAAAAACGCACTTTACTGCCACCTTCGCAAGCAAATGTGGTACGACGGTTAGCTGGAGCGTGTGTTTGTGCAAGCGAGATAGGAACGAGCGAGGGGCTGCTCACGTACAAACTGGCTCCGTACGGAGTATCGGAAAGACAGATGAACCCCTTGGAGCGACGGGGTGGGATGGGCGGAGGTGTCACATATTTACATACCGATTAATACAAAATATGCAGCGAACGCTAGGGGGGCAGCCCGATGGTACAAGCGCGATAATTGTGGCTAATTAAAATGAAATATTTACGCACCGAAAATCGATCAGCGAGTGTGGTTTGGCTGGTGATTCTTTCTGGGCTTAGCCATGGAGGAATATTCCGTCAGTTTCGATTGTGATCATTAATGTACCCCGTAAAAGGGATTGGATGCAATATGTATGCATGTTCGCTTGAATGAGGTTATGCTATCGAAACACTTAGTTTGTTTGGCATTCCGACTGATCAGCGAAGGAGGTTAAATGTTTAAATTATAACTTGACGTTTGGAAGGGGAAGTGTACGTTTATGGTGAACGGGAGTTTCGCGGTTCGTCAGGCCACGACGACAGTGGACGATCTGATTTGGTTGATAATTGCGGGTTACAGCATTGAGCGGTTTTTAATTAGGAAGGTAGTTTAGTGATCGGCTATGGACAGATTTATTTTTAATTCCTAAACCAACAACAAATACCTAAATCTTTTTGTTTTCTATTTCTTTTCAGGTGACGCAGGCAGGAGATTACGTTCTAGCCGTTGCCTCAATGCTGCTGGCCCGCCTTAAACACGACGAAGTCACACACATCCTCAGTCAGGTTAGTGACTAGCATTGTAGGACAAGATACCCCCCCCCCCTCGCAATATGAGCTTCTCTAATAGGTTCTAGTTTATTATGTAATACTCGATTATAATTTATGGAGCATTGCTTATATATCAAAAGTCAACCAAGCCCTGTAAATGGTCGGTTCTAATTTTTAAGCCGATTCCGATAGGATCAGGCTTTCCAAATTTAAAAGTTTTACAATTTTATAATTAATTTTAAATTTCGAACCGGGTAACCATAATGTTGAAACAGTAGCAATGGCAACACTGCCCAGAAAATGTTTCCCCTGAACGCTGCTGTCACAACGGAATTCCCTGGATCCCGATCCATCAATCTTGAATGGCGTAATAATTTTGCTATTAATAATTAATAATAATGATATAATTCCCGTTTTCGGTCAAGTTGTTTGTCATCTAGTGAAGTTTATTTGGGTTGGTCATTCAGTTTGTTAATGAGTGGTGCAACAAAAAGTAGATATAGCACACTAATTGCGGAAAGTCCGATAGGAATCAAAATTTGCACAATCATTTTGGACAGCTGATCAAATCCGTGCTGTGCTGGCTCTCCAATTACGATCATTGTTTTAAATTTATTTATTTAGGCTTTTCTAGCAGAAGAATGGTTATGCAATCAATCCTAAGCTAGATTGTTTTACTTTACACTTCTCACTGTATCGATTCAGACTAACAAGGTTGCATAACAAATTTCAATGGAAGAGATAGTTTTGCCAGAAACCTCTGGTGAGGCATTGATCCGGAGATTCTTTTTTCTGACTTGAGGGTAGCCCTAATAAAAAAAATTATACACGAACTTTAACCCATATAATCCAACGATTCCACATATTGTTTGGATTATACCTTGAACAGGTCGTTAGGCTCTTGGATAATAAGATGTTTATTAAGGAGGCTTCAAGAGGAATATGAATATACGCTAAAAACAGACAAAAATTTAAAACAAAGCGATTGTTCGATATTTTAGAGGACTTTAATCGATTTTTATTATCTAATAAGTTAAAAAGAGACAAGTTATTCATATTTTCTACAACTCAACTGGGTATCTATTTGGCACTGTTTGGTTGTACAATTTTCCAAAATTCACCCAAAGAATAATGCACGCCCACTGATCATGTTGAGATTTTGAGATGCTTCAGAAAAGCACAATCATTCAATTAGGTGAATTGGACGCGATTCTTTGAATGTTTTTCCCCGATTTCTTCTGCCGGAAGGCACGTGTCACTTTTTTCAGCAGTTTTAAACAACTGTTTTGTGACTCTACAATCTTTATAAATAAAATGAAACTGGTATTCCCGATTCTACGCTGATTTGTTGTATTTTCAAACGGGAACCAAACGTGATAATGCACTTCGCGAAAAAAAAACTTGAAAATATCGCATGTTAATTAATGATGTTTCAATACAATTCAGAATCATCTGTTTACATTGGCGTGGTCGGAATTTTTTTTGAAGGGGAGTTGGATGGAATTCGTCGATAAGTTTCCGTAAGCAGTTAACTACTTTTTCGGGACATATTTTCTTTTATCTGAAAAATAAAAGGACACGAATTTTCCAAACAAATTTAGTCCATTTCTCCACTTGTGCAGCTATGCCTACGCACAGTGATGCAATTTCTAAACAATTTGTAGTAAAATAGTAAGTTACAATTGATGTTATCTTACATGAAAAGGGAATGTTTTGATTTTGACGATAAAATATAAACAAGAAAAGAACAAAGGACAGTACCATTTAAGCTTCCAACCTGCAACGCTATCCTTGGATCGTGTCCTTGGAAAAAGTAAATTAAAATCCAATCCGCACTATGTTAAGTACAAAAAACCCGAAACATGTGTCAAGTAGTTGTCAATTATGCTCAGGGCCGTCGAGAGCCGCGTCGGGCCCCATGGCTTGTATTACTGCCAGGCCCTTTTAAATCTAAGTCCTCTAGTTCAGTATGAGTTAGTACCACTTCAGCCATGGGAAACTTGTGAGTCCGTGGTTTCTATTAGTCTCCGGTTGACTTATATTGCCACATCCACAGATAGCGTACCAGACAGGTGAATTTCGACAGCTTCTTATTCCGTGGTATCCAAATCGGGTAATATTGCCATAGCTACGAATTTTTCAATTTGCGGGTTTTTAGGAATCAGTAGCGTCTAGCTCAAATGGTACGTTCCTCATGTTGATCGGAGATTTGTGTCTTGCCATGAATCGGTTCTTCATGATTTCCCTGATGGGAAGGATTAAGGAAGTGGTAAGGTTAAGGCTAAGGAATATACCTAAGATACCACGAAGCATTATTTAATGGCTTTAGATATGTTCTATATGCACATACAAAACATATTCTTTGCGGCTTCATAGTTCTACAGAATTAAATAAAGCACACTAGTGTCGGAAAAGGCGAAATAGTGTGCCAGAATAGAGCTGGTTCAGAAGCACCTTAATGGCTGTTAGAAATGTTAACATACAGCCGTTTTTTTGAATTACTTCCCTTCTTTGTCGACACCGCAAAAGAAAAAATAACTTTCGATAACCTCTTGCGTTTGACATGCCGACTGTTTAAATTGACGATTTAGTGCCTATAGAAATGGGATTCGATCCGCAGTCGACAACCTCGTCTCAATTTGGTTTACACATTTGATCACTGATCTGTGAGAAGATTTGCATGTATACTTGGTTCAATCCAAACTCTACCTAGATGTTTGATTGAAATTACGCAAATGTCTATTGTGGATTTGGTATATTTGCAATTGTATTTTTTCGAAAAATCGTACAGAATTTGCATTTTGATTTTAAGTTTATTGCATCATCATATATTACATGAAGGAATTCGAGACGGCGCCGGTGGTTGAGTGGTAAGCGTGACCGCCACTCATTCCAGTTGGCCTGGGTTCAATTCCAACCGAAGTCGTTGAGATTTTTCTGAGGTGAAAAAATCTGTGGTCACGTCTTTCTTCGAAAGGGAAGTAAAGCCGTTGGTCCCCGATCCATGGAATTGGTGGATCGTCCACTATCTAGTCCAGGTAGTGGAATCACCTCTCTGGCGTCGGTAATGAAGAAGTATATCCAACTTCTATACTCTTACTAACAAAAATATCCTCCTCCCGTGATACTTGTGGAGTGCGCAGTAGTATATACGACGTTTAGCAAAAGCAAGTACCGGACTAACCATTCCTTCCCTTCCGCGATCTACGTTCGGGCCTGGCCGGCGCCGGTATTGATCAAAAGCACTTTAGGATTACCAGGAGTTGCACATTGAAAGATGTTTCGCTACTCCCAAGCATTAATTATCTACTGATTCCCTGTGCCACTTCAGCTAGTCCCGATCGATAACGGAGTAGCAGCCAGGGGTGGTCGCACAAGCTAAAGCTCATCATATATTACATGAAGGCATACGAGTTTAGGTGACTATTCGAACGCATACATATATTTGTTATTGTTCGGTGTCTCAAAGCACTATAAAAAGTTTTTATATTAGCACTTAGAGTTTTCTATAAAAGCTACATAGCATTTCTCTTCAAAAACATCGACATCGTGATTAACAAATTTATGTCAAGATATGTGAAAGTGGTTTCCATAAGAGCTCTCTGTATCTTTGCATTTTCCCGGGTGTCCCTAACGTTGTTCTTGTGGTGAGAATGCTTCCGTACAAACCAACTTTTTCATACGTAACCATTTTACGCGGATCAACCGAAAAGGGGACGTTTCATCAGACAATCCTGGTTATGCAACCAAATTCTCCAAAAAGACATAGCACCGCCGAAAACTTTGTGCAAAAGCAGCTAAGAAAAGCCCAACTACTATAACCATAAACAGAACACCACATAAACGGCTACAAAACCAATATCTACGGATCTGCCAGGAACAAATATTCTCATAACAACAATCACGCCCAGTGTCTCCAAGCCAACAACCGGCACCACCAGCAAAGAAGCGAACGTAGAAGAGGACGGATGCGTTTGTCCTTGCATCCACATTTCTGTTTGACGCTCTATTCCTTTCTTCGAAAATACTTTGAATTGGCTTCTCAATATTTTGTAGTGTTTTCCGCCAAATTAAGCAATAAAACTCTGTTTTTGAACTTGTACATAAAGTAGACAACTTCCTTAAGAACGTAGCGAACGGACGTATTCGCCCATCTTCCGCGTAAAAACGCGGGCCCCCAAATACGACTCGGGCCCCAGGGCTATTGCCCTGGTTGCCTCCCCCTCTCATCGGGCCTGATTATGCTAATGAGAACTTTATTATAAGCCTAACGAAACTGTTGGTCTTTTCTATTCGCTGGTCGTACTCGCAAGATGAACCCAAGACGGGTACAGGTGGGCACATTTTTTTCTATGTGTGAGCGCGGTTGTCATTTTTCTTCGATGAAGACGAAAAAGCAAGAGGATATGAAGAAGAAAAGCATAAACAACTGACGTAGTGGGCTTCTTTGTTGCCATGAGTTTTGTTTCGATCCGGTCATAATTATTTTTATCAGTAGTTTCGAGATAAAAAGTGTCCCCAAGTGTTCGAATTGGAAGAATCGAAGTGAAGCTTGGCCTTTTCTCTATTTTCATCGTGCGCTAAAAATCAGGATGCTCGTCTAAATTTTTATGTTTAGTTCCAGTGGCCTGGACGCCATGTTTAATATAAGTATAAAAATCATACACGCAAAAATGTTGTTCCCACCTTTCTTTTTCTTTATCTTGGGTGGAACCACTAACTCTGTTCATCTTTCAAAATTATTTAGCCCTTTCGTTTGAACGACTGTCAGCTGAAAAGTGTCTGACAAGAGAGTGACGTCTGTATAATGAATTAATGAAAACAATAGAGATGTTGCTTGAGTCCAGATTCCATCATTACTGGTATCTTTTTTATTCATTTCGTTTATTTGATAGGCACAAATGCGTTAGCTTGGCGGTGCCAAATTCTTTTGTTATAAAAAAAAATTTCAGCTATCTTAAGACTAAAAATAAGATTCTATATACAAGAGGGGGGCTTTTTTCATGAAAAATTTTAAAACAAGGAATTCAATAGTAATAGTTTTTTAGGAAATATTTACAGTTATCTTAAAACTAACAATATAGTTTGGTACACAAAAAGGGGAACAAATAATTATGAAAAATTTCACAGGTGTTTTAAAACTAGGGATACAATTCTATTTACAATTACTGATATGTTGTTGCTAATGGTCAGTTGTTGTTTTTGGATATATTTCGGCTTGTCAGTTAGTGCTATAAACCCCCATTTTCTTGCTGTTAGCTTCTTCGCTTGTTGTTGGTTCGGAAAGACTGGGTACAGACGTAGTTTACTGAACATTCTTTACTGGCTAGATAAAAAGGCGTAGTTTATTTGAAGATGTTGAAGTTTATGTCTGGAAGTAATTTACAATAGATTGTAGTAGTTTCCATACAGGGCATTCCATAGTGTCCTGACACAACTGCTGAATACCGTCCTTTTTTATAGTATAGACTCATTTTCGTGCCTAGCCACTAGAACACTTTTTACTCTTTTTTCGCCCTTTTTCCCTGCGGAACTACATGAAGGTATTACTTCCTGCTCACCAGTTTTCCGCAGCTATCTCGGATTCTCACTTGATCAATAAAGTGGCTCGACCTTTCAGCCATTTAACTCTTGACTTTCCTCTTGCTTTCTGTCTCCATCTATTACGTCGCCTTTTAGCTCATGTTTCAGTGAGTCATTCAGCCCCCAGCCTCACTGACCAGCTAACCTTGAACTCACCCTACTCCAACTAAAAGATCCATGGCGGCGGAGTTTCTCTCGGTTCCGGTGTCTATACCGTGAGCCAATTAGCTCCCATTTTTGTCACGATATAGTCGGAAAGTCCACACCGGAGAATCTACCCTATTGTAAATTCTCTGGTAAACCTGTCGTCCGGTTCGCTGGCGCCTCGACGACTTGAACCCGACGTTACTTCGCACACTACTTAACTGGTCCCAGGTGGTGGACCGAATCTTTACCGGCGGAGAATTCCCTGGCGGTGGAATTTATCCTGGGATCCAATTTGTGGTTTCACGGCGGCTTCCTAGCCGGTGTGGCGTTGTTGATCCTTTCGCCACTTTCTCTGCGGCAGGGATAATATACTCGTAACTACTCTTTTGGCAGCACACCAGATATGCTCGCCGTGCCACATCTCTTCGACAATATTGTCCACTGTCACACCAGACATACGAACTTCTTCGAACCTAGGGCATTCGAAGACCACATGTTCCGGTGTCTTGCCCGTTCACACATTCCGGGAAAAAGGGTGACGAAGCATATCCAATCCGATGCAGGTACTTCCGGAAGCATCCGTGCCGGGACTTAAACTGCGTGAAATGGAAGTTCTCCTCCCCATGCTTCCTATGCACCCAAGCCGAGACTTTGAGTCGGTGGGTTCACGTTCCTTTCTCTGCGTGATCCCACTCGTGCTGCCACTTAGCCAACGAGTCCGCTCGGACCAGTCCCCTTGCATTTCATCCATTTCTACGCTGGTAGCATTACACGTCCTTAGCCAGTGTGATGCAGATGGGGGATCATCCCGGCAATTTCAGAACCTTGCACAGCTAGTCTGGAAGCCGAATTATGTGCAGCGTAACGGCGATCGCCCCCTGGCTGGCCCTGTTATACGCGTTTATGACGTCGATCATTTTCACTACGCAGTAGCGATTACCCCTGCTCTTCTGCGCTCGCGATGACTGTGCGGAAGGCGTCCACCGTCGAAATCCCTTTCCGGAATACGAATTGCTTCTACGATAAGCCGTACTCACTTTCTGCGTAGTTCGTCAGCATGTTGGGAAAGACCATATCCAGAAGTTTAACAAGAGTATACAGCAGCTATATAGTCCGATATAATGCTGGATCTCCTGATGGCTTCCCTAGCTTTTTCAGCAACGCCAGCTTCTGGATCTTCCATCTATTCGGAAAGTACCTTCGTCCAGCCATTTCTGTAGAACTATCCTGAACATGTCCGGAAACGCCAGGATCGCGGTCTTCAGTGCCACGTTGGGGATACCATCTGGACGGGGAGCTTTCTTCGCATTCAGCCCTTCCGCCACTGTAAGGAACTCGTCGTTGGAGACACGATTTTCAGTAGCATTTCCATCGTCTGCATCAACGTACGGCGTAGGCTGCCATACGGTTGGGTCGTGTTTCGGGAATTTTCAGTTTGTTAATGCATATTTCAGCTGGCGTCGTGGGACCCTTGATCTTGGCCATCACGACATGGTAAGCATTGCCTTAGGGTTAAGCGTCTATTTCTATGGCAGCCCTAGCTGTTACCTTACACTCTTTTCTGACTGCCTCAGATCTTGCTCTCTGAACGCGTCTTCTGGCTTTTAGGTACTGGCACAGAGGATACTGAGCCTATCGTTCCACCAATAACCGGACACCGGCAGTTCCTCGGCTCCATTTTCCTCGACGTTGTTACGCCACACGCCCTCGCTAATGTTTCCCACAGTTCATCGGCATTCAGAATTGGAGCGAGTCTGTCAGCACGTAATGCTTCCATAAAAAGGTCGTTGTCGAAGTTCTTTATTTTCAACTTCCGCCCGCCATTCCTCACTGTCCGCGTTACAATACAATTCCGCCGACCAATGCTGCAACTATGTGTGTTCTGCTAACTGACTCGCCATTTCATGTTATCCATCAGCGACGCATTGCAGAATGTTATGTCGATGGATTCTTTGTCGTCTTTACGGAATGTGCTACCGGAGCCTTCGTTGCACATGCTTACATCCAGCTTCGGTAGGGCTTGCGTTGGTCAGTCTGCTACTCCTACTCCACTCCAACGACCAAAGCGTAACACCTCTCCGTTTGTCCTAGGGCTCTAGCGATCAATCGTGACGAGCACATCGACTTTAATCTTACCGGTCGACATAAGCTGGTTGGTTGCGGCTGGTGATAAGCGCATCGATGCTGTCTGTGTGCCACTGTACGCCTTTCTCAACCTGATTGGCATCTGCTACATTCTCCAGGTTACATTGCCTTATTACGCGCTCCTCATTTCGTCTTCCGTTGTGATCTCGTCCAGATTCATGCACTCGACGCTTCTTGAGCTAAAGCTCTCACATTTGCTCCCACCGCTTCTGCCACGAGTTCTCGATATTTCGAGCTTTTGAGCAATGGATCCTTTTTCAGCTCGAACAACATCTCACCATTCTGAGTGCGCCTGGTTCCTGCTACGTTCTGCTCTAACTCCTTTAGCTTGGGATCATCTCTCACCCTTTTGAGGATCGCAGCGTACGTCACGCCATCGTTTGTTTTGACGTCAAGAGGGTCTCCTCTATACCTCTCTTGGCGTGGCCGAAGGTTTTCTTTCTTCTTTTTCCTTCTTTTCATCCTTTTCTTCGTTTTTTCCCAATCTCTCTTGGTTTTCTACGGATCGCCATCAACTCTCCATTTGTCAGCAGTTTCGCTGTCCTTCACTGACCTTCATAGGCTTCTGCTTTCGCTATCTCCGTGGTCTTTCGTTGTCTCACTGTGATGTCCGTGCACGTTATCCTCGCTTTTCATAATTCTTCGTCATTAGGCAACGAAGATTGCTGGTATGCATGTTGTCTGTATACTTTCCTGTTATGTATATGATCCGAGCTATGTCGTACAACATATTCTTCTTTTCTCTTCCTTTCCACGATTATCGTTACTGAGGGACTCTGATCTCTGTTGCATCGAATGTTGGGATCAACAGTGGCAAATATCGGTATCTAATGTTTTTTTTTAAATCTGCCAGCGCGGTGAATAATCTACCTTGCCCAGCATCCATTACCACTACAAGTGTGCACAACCAAACGGAGTTAAACGCGATACCTACGAAATAGAGAAACATAACTTGCAACAAATGTCGTTGTTTCAGCTAAACGAGTAACACGCTGAATGCGTTGCATTCATTGTTTCGCTTCTTTTTACTGCACCGTCTGAACGTGCATCCACATGCTTCTCGTTCGACTTGTGAGCGGCGAATGAGGCACACAAAATACATGCTGTAGATGTGTAGATTTCACCATGCCTTTTCTCGTTACAATTTTGTTTCAGTTGCAAAAATCTAGCATAAATTCAAATAGTTTGAAGCTAGTAAGTGAACTCCTTTTCTCCCTAGCTACACCACTGTTATATTTTAAAAGCACATCTGCACTAGATGTGATTTGTACAAGACAATGACGGCGCATGGCGCTATAAAATCACATATTTTCTAGTTCAATCTATTCATCATCAATCACGTTCCAGCACATTACTTTCACATGCATGTACCCAAGGACCATAACTGTCAAACAAATGTACCTGTCATTGATTTATTTTATACTTCATTGATGAGCTTAATTGTTATTAGTTGTCATTTGCCAGTCAAGCCAAGAAAACATTATCTTTCGATTGGCACTTATTTTCAACCGAACCGGTTTGCGAAAGGGGAACAGCGCCTATTCTTGATTCTCTACAATCTACACCGAATTAGTGACGAAGCCGTGGAGAATTTATAAACTCACGTCGGGAAATAAACAATTCATTAATGCACCCACTATCTCAGAAAATCAACACGGTACACTGCACAATGTTTTGCTACGAAACGAAACCATTCACTTTCAGCTCACCTTGATCTTTGCCAGTTATCGGTGGTGTATCGGACAGAACTGCGGAAGATAAACTCGAGGGGAACTCCAATAAAATAAATAAGCTACTGCATCGGGCTGCCTATTGAAGTGGGATCCCACCAGCTCATGACATGCACATTTTTGGCTCTCACACACACTCGAAATGAATCACCGGTTTTTGTTTACTAAAATTGCATTAGCGCTGGGTTACGCGGTTGGTAAACAACATGAACATGATCTGTTATTAGGCAAACCGGTTGGTTCAATTAAAGACCCTGAAAACCCTGATTATTTTTTTTTTGACTGACCATGTTATTAGATCTACCTCCGGAAAGTTATTGATTGAATTACTTTCAGCACTATCCGTCTTCTTCCAAGTGGAACTTGTGATTATTCTAGTGAATCGCGGATGTCAACAACACGATGACGTTTGTAAGGAAACCCTTAACTAAAGCGGTATTATTAGATCATCTTCAATTCAGTAGCAAATACAGCCTACAAATATAAGCAAATGAATTGACGTGCTAAGTGCAGAAATCTCACGTTTATCGCAGTAAGTACGATCCACACGATGCATCAGTTTCTGTCATGGGAAGAGAACGTCAACATCAAGTCGCCGTTCCATTAGGATAAGTTGAATACATTTCTCGTGTACATACGTCAAAACTTTCCGTTTCCGTTGAGTTGTGTGTTCACATTCGCGTCTCCATTGAAACTGCATGGAACTAATTTTGACGTTGACGGATGACTACCGTATCGTGTAAATAGTACAGTACAGATGATGCTCCGTATCGGCACTCGACGGTAAACATCCGCCATTCATGGTAAATTGGTTGTAGTATCTAGTCATCAGTGTTACCAGATCACTCCCGGATGCAAAGAGTACACAAATTCAAATGCATAGGTCATCTAGACAAAGCTAAAATGTGTTTTTGCATTCGTGTTCAATCGTTTTGCGCTCTTGTACCGTTTCTGATAGAATGAAACCAAATTCTTTGTCGAAGAGAGTTCATAATGTTTTGAAAAAGCAAAATTATGAAAAATTTTCTGTAAGTCAATTAATAATTGAGGTGAATCATATACAAAATAGGATTCAAATGACAATTTTTAATTGGTCCTAAATAAAGACAAAGGAGTGTTTAAAATTAGATTTTTGAAGACTCCGCATGGAATGTAATATATTTACTTTATTGTATAACAAGTTTGATTTAGTATGATGATAACTCAATAGATGGTGCTCTCAAATATTAAAGAGGTGTCTTAAATGGGTGCATCGAAAAAACATCAAAGCTGGGTATTTGGCTCTTTCATGATATATTTAGAATAGAAGAACGATTTACTCAATAGAAACATGAATAAGTCAATATTATGTTACAAACGAAATGTCAAAAAACCATCGGTTTCGCAATGGCTTCTATCAGAACCTAGCAATCTCGCTTGTATAATATGCTGATTGTTTGCATTCTGCGTGAATTTTGCAACTCATTTTGGCCCACTTACGTACGCCTTCTCGACCTTCACTAACAGCTTCATTGAGCTGGGATGCACTGGCACATCTCAGCGGTGAGCTTTCAGTTGAGTACCATAGACAAGTGATTTGAGCACTTTTTTGTGCTCTTCAATCAATTCCATGCGTAAGCGTCGAACGACGCACCACGTACCGCTGATTCATTAATTTGTTTTCATAGGAATTTTTGAACCATCGTTCACGGTCCGTTTATCTGTGGTTTCAGTCTTTAATCCCGCAGCAGATAGGTCACTATCAAGTGGATCATTTTGAATGGTCCCACTCCATGTCAACCGCACGCATCAAAACCGGCGATACATGAAAAAGGCCTCCGGGTGGGAATCGACGAGTGAAGATAAAAGCACTATCTACCACCAGGTTAGCGACTGGCGTATCGATTCAGTGTAAACGAACCCAAACAAAATGAAATAAATATAATGAAAATAACTTCGAAAGACCCTGTGTCGTTAAATGAAGGTGCGAAAGTATGCGCGCGCAAATGTTAAGTAACCCATCAAGTTTTAAACCCAGGGGGGTACTTGATCGGATTACAAGTGGCGAACAGCAGAATGAATCGAGCGGTTCGTGTGTAGAATACCTACTTCAGATCTTGATGTGGCGAAGGGTGACTTTTTCCCACCAGGCAGATGAGTGCAAAAATTGTATATAAATCATTATCCATTCATATTGGGATGGAAAATCGTGATCCGTGATGTTGCAGAGTATAGGTAAAAGGTCTGTCATTTCTTTAGGGACTTTAAGGTTATGCACGCGCTTGAAGAAGAATTATAGACTCTAAATATTCTGAGTAGTCTTTTTATGTACTGCATTAAATCATTAAACATTTATAATATAAGATGGGATGTAATCTACTGGCAGTACTACACAAGAATATATGTTCCCTGTTTTAGTCACTAAAAATGGCATAGAAAACAATGTTTATCGATTGAACTGAAGTTCGTACTATTTGGTTCCGCTATATACATATTGTCGCACGCTATATACATATTGGGATTCAATCATTACGATTTACGGCTTTACAGAACAATTAGTATCGTCGCAATAATTTGAAACGATAATGTGAGAATTGCTCTCTATTAGATATTATAATTGGAGGAATTTCTTCCCATGCATCATTGATTTTCGAGCGGTGAAAGTCCAACTGATACATCCCATTTCTTTCTTCGTTACCCTGTGAACTTGCTCTACCTGTTCTCAGACCACACTTAGTACTTATGAGAATCAGTCTCCCATGTGTCAGTACTGTAGACAATCTGCGCATTACGAGAAACTCTACGTGGGACTGCCAATGATGATGATGAATTGAGGTTCTATTCAAGAGTTATTCTGAGAGCTATTGACGATGCGGTGACTGTTGGTTGACCGTCGTGACCCACGTGACCTCCAGAAAAGCAATTTTTTGCGTTTTTTTTTAAAATAAAACAGTGCAATTGAACGGAATAAATGTGGGTTAAGTGATTTTGTAATTCAAGATAGCGGTTTTCTGTTACCAGAAACACCAAAAAATACAATTAATATGGGTGTCACTTAAAAGGAGGTAGTCAGTAGATAACGGAAATTGATGGTTGACGCAATTTTAAAATCAAGGATGGCGGCTTTCGGTTATCACAAAACACTGAAAACCATAATCGATATGGATGTTATTTAAAAGGATGTGTTAAATGTAACACGGAAATTGATGATTGACGTCATTTGGGAATCTAAGGTTGCGGGTCCTATGAACCACAAAACCCTGAAAATTACCATCAAAATGGGTGTCATTTACATGGAGATGGTCAGTAGATGACGAAAATAGATGTTTTATGCCATTTCGAAATCCATGGTTACGACTTTCGATATGGGTGTCGTTTGAAAAGGGATGAGCAGTAGACAACGAGAATTGTTGTTTGGCGCTATTATAGAATCCAGTTTGGTGGCTTCCCGTTACCACAAAACTGAAATCCATCATCAATACGAAAAATTGAAAGGAGGTGCGGATGACAGAAATTGATGCTTGACGCCGTTTTCAAAATCCAAGATAGCATCTTTCGTTTACCTCTTATTTTTTAATGCTATGTCAAATTGGGTGCGCTTATTAGAAGGTTCTATACTTCTAAATTCTATATGTTGATATGTTGTACGAGATCACCTTACTTCTGTAGATGTAATCGTCGCACCTAAATTCACACAGGGCGATAACTTGAAGCAAAGATGATACAATAGAAGATTCCACTGTTCAAATAGCACGAACAAATCACCGGAAAAATTACTTTGATGATTCCGTCACCAACTTCCAAGTTCTTATTTATCCGGTAATACGTACTAATACACATTTCTGTCAGCGTGCAACGGTGTGAGAATTTCGATGAGTTCTAAAATGTGGTTCTGTTCGTAATGTAATGAGAGAGGGTAGAATGGCAGATATCAAGGTCAAAAGGAAAATGAGGAAATCAATCGGAACTCTTTTCCGTTCCATTACAAATCTTTGGAAATTGGGTTCGTTTATCTTGGGTGATTGTTTTCCGTAATCCACGGATAAACCAATCTGATTTGTTCATACAATTTTAAAATATATCATTATTTTTAACTCGCTATTAAGCACTTTTTATTTTCGAAAAAGCTCTCGTACTTACACGTAAACTAGGAACGTCAAATTTTGTATGTTATGAAAGAACTACATGACCGCAATGAAAAACACATGTGCTTTTCATAGTTTTACCATGGCAGTGAATTGGATAATGTCTTCTTGGGCTTTGTTGGTGGTAGTCGGAAGTGGCCATCTTGAATTTTAAAATAATCATATTCAGCAATTGTTGCTTACATATCTTCCCTTCTAAAATCTCTGCCATACCAATGAGTCCCTGGTGTTTTGGAGTATACATAAGCCATCGTTTAAGTTTCGAAATTGCGTCAATCATCGACTTTTGTCTTCTACTGACCACCCCCTTTCAAAAGTCTACCATAGTGATGATGGTTTTTATTTTACTGATTTGTTGTTACCCTGAAGCCGCATATCGCCGGTTACATATGGGTCAATTCCACGTCAGATTTACAGCCAAAATTTTGCTTCTTTCCAAAGAATTTTCTTGCATTCTTTAGTTAAAAATAAATGACATGTATTTTTTTGTTTCGGCTTAATATGAATTTTTTTTTTGAGTTACGTGTTTTATGAACTTTAAAATTTTATAAAATTGATCATTTTTCAATCACTGATAACTGGAAAACTATTCAAGATATGGAAAAATAATTAAATTATGAATGTTGCGTTTTCGCAAGAGCTCACCGAATTTTGTTGTTGTAATATTTGTTTTTGTTATTTAAGTTTCCTCCCCTAGGTTGATAGGTTTGACGGTATTGCAAACATGATCAAGCATATTGCGTGCATATTCAGTGCTAAAACCCTCTGACAGACAACTGCTATAAGTTGGATATTACACCTCGATAGTGGTGCATCGAGGAGACCGAAAGGGCTTACGGGCCTTTTTTATGTTTTGTGTTTTTTTTTTATTATTTTTTTAGTACTGGTGCACTAACTAACGATCAACCGCTAGCTTTTGCGCGTTGGCAAGGCCGACTGGCGGGTTGACGTGAATTGACTTTTGTTGTAGGCCGTGTTTGCTGACATTGTCCCACACTTTAATAACAGTGTTGCTGGATAAGGCTCATAGTGGGGGTCATTGTGTGCTGATTTATTGGTCGACTTCGTCATCGTGCACAAGCCAATAAAGAAATGTAAATGTAGAAGCCTATGAGTGGACATTTGGCAATAATTGCAGCTTTTTGTACTAGCGTACAATTGTTATGTGCTAGCTGAATGTCTATCTGTGTGTGTTCGTTTGAGTATATAAGACAGCTGGGTCAGCGAATAGATGCCGAACTGGCGTATATGATAGAATAGTGGGTAGTCCTCCCGGTGCTTAATTTGTACATTCGATTCTATTCATTCGGGAAGATCGGACTGAGTAAATTAAGGTAGGATTAATTTACCGACGCACGTGAATCTTCCATTCCCGATCAACGGAGCATGATGAAATTCTAACAGGATGCAATTGTCGTTAATGGTAAATAAACATTTTCTGGCATTTGGACGAGCTAAAGCAGTTTGATTTCATGTAAAATGTGTTCTTTTATTATACTTTAGCAGTCTGTTTTTGTTGTACTTCAATTAGTTTGCCTTTCCACTACTCATATGCCAAAAATAATACCGCTCAATTTTTACACTTCTAATTAATCTCCTTGCCTTTTTTCTTCTTAATTCGGCGTGTTATGGTTCTTTTTTTACTATATCTTTAATTATATTCATACTAACACTGACTAACATAATCAATTGCATATTCTCTCGTATACATTCACAATCTCTCCCATTCCAAACGTACAAACGCTCGTAGCTTTCGCGATAATACAAACCTGGTCACAAACGCTAACATACAGTTGTAATCATCTACACATACTTACGCCCGCGATCTCGCCAAACTGTGGAACACCCCGGCAATTGAGCGAACGATACAGCACCTATAAATTCACAAACACGATCACAAGCATTAACTCACCGTTCGTGAATTGTCTCTACCTTCGACCCTAGCAGCCTAGACTCGTGCCTTCAGTTGGATCAATCAAAAAATGACGCTCATATTCAATAGACAACACGTTCAATAGCGACATGACCGGGAACTCGAGTGATATGAGTAAATTTACTCTCTTTGAGCATCGGTACCATACGCTATTAATTAAGCATCAGATTCACCATCCGCGCGCGATCATTCAACAATATTAATGGCCACACAGTTATAAAGTCGAATTTACGCACACGATTTTTAATACACGCTAGCGCAAGCGATACACACGTTAACAAACAAACACTCGGGCCCTTCGCGATTATCCGCGCACACCTACGCCCGTGATCTGGCAAATAGTGTATCACCCCGACAATTAAGTGAACATTTTAGCACTTATACATTTACAAACGCGGTGAACCTTGCTCGCGCGATCATGAATCGGTTACGTCCGGAAATTCCTACTCTCGGCCTTAGCAGCCTAGGCCTATGCCTTCGTTTAAACCAATCAAAAAATGACGCTCATATCCACTAGACACATGGCTACATGACCGGGAACTCTGGTGATGTGGAAGAACTCACTCTCTTCTAGCATCTGAACTATACACCGAAAATAAGGTATCAGTTTCACGGTCCGCAAGGGATCATCCAAGAACATACGCGTATATGCGAATGGACATTGTTATCATATTAAATTTATACATGCGAAGATACATGCACGGTAGTACACGCGACATACAAACGCTAACGCGATCGAACATGTTAACGTACAAACACTCGAGCCGTTCACGATTATACACGCGATCGTGCAGGCCCTACGCTTGTACATATCTGAACCGTACAATGAATATCACATTCGGAATCGCGGCCCGCTGCAATTGGCCTTAAGCAGTATTTTTTAGGTGGGCGAAATTTCCTGTCTCGTCTGCATTTGTAGTGTGTGTGATTCTGATGGGGAGCTCTTCCGAGAATCTAGCTCAACAGCTCCAGTAGCACAACTCTCGAAAAAAAAAAATGAAATGACAATTATGTACTTGTTTCCTTTTCCGCGAGCGTTTGAATAAGATATCGATTCATATGTTATCATTATTCACGCGCGTTGTTATGCTAACTGAGGCGCATTTTAATCGGTATAAAAACCAAAATAGCTGAAACGTCTAATTGTGTAAGTCGAATATACAATAAGACCGAAAAGAAACTAACTGAAACTAACAACAATGTGTCCATAAAATAGAGTAAATGCAAGAAATAAGGAAGGACCTCCAACTTTCTCGTCAATAATAAAGCTATAATATTTACCCACGAAGCAGTATGTTTAACATGACAATCAATAATATAGTACATGTACTAATCCGAAGTATATGAAAGTACTCAATGCAATGAGAGCAATAATTATAATTGATTGACGATTTATTTACGACTAAAATAAATCAATAAATGTCACATCGCGAATTTGTTTTTAATTCTTCTCGTGATGTGTCAATTTTCAATCCTCTGTCATAACAAAACAAGCATCATTCCACTGAGACAAGACCATGCGTATTCCCTACGCACACTAAATGCCCAGTGGATTAGTTCCCTATAGTTGGTCAAATTAACACCCAACAAACAAGGAAATTAGTATGCTTAGTTCAAAGAAATTACAGTAATGTCTATTTGCGTAACCCGGCATTGTTTCCTTACAATGCCATAAAATCAAAGAACATTTAAAATTACGTACGACAAAACATTAAAATGAAGACTGCTAAGTTGTTTGCAATAAGACATTAGTTGCATAACCAAGGTAATTTATTTTCAAAAATACCACTGTTGATGAATCACCCAATAAAAATACATAAAGGACGCGAACGAAAATAGCTGGCTATCGCCACAATACACTTCAAAAAGAAAATGAGCAAAATTTGGAATAAAATTTATTGCAGTAATTTCGCATTCATCCATCGCTTTTGTAAATAAGAGTTGTTTAGTCCATTATTATTGTACTTTGGTACATCAGATATCATGACCAATTCATGGTTTTGTTTATTTATTACTCTCACCTTCTCTTACGATGCACCGCAAGCAATGTAACGGCACCTGTTGTGAACCATCTTTCAAGGCAGTCCAGTAAAAGGGTTTTTAGTAGTCAACGAATGAAACACAGTGAGTCATGTGCATGGTTTGTAGTTTCGTGAAATGATAATTAATTTGACAATTTTTTTATCTGTGAGTTTGTTTATTTTGAGCATTTTGACAACCAACCGATCTGGCAAGATGGAATCGCGAACGAATATTCGATGCTTCTTTCACATGGCAGTATATTGACTATTGCAGTTTTTGACTTGTGTTGATGACCGTTTGGTCCCGATTGACCTTTTAATTGAAAACATATGGCAGCAATAATATCGATTGACATAGTAACCTTGCTCCGGGGTGGCCATTCACTTTATGATCACAGTTACAAGTACTCACACACGCACCCGCCAGATTAACACGATTCCGTCGCATGGTGGACGGTCGGATGCAGAAAAAAATGCAACCCCAATTCGACGACTACAGACAGTTGTTGTTTTAGTGAATAACCCAAATAACAGGTTGCTTTTTATTTTGTTTTGGTGTCACTGCCATCAGTAGATTGGTCGGCAGAAGTTCAATTTCAATAGCCCGCACTTTGCAAACCATTATACCACTGAATTACGTTATGATCATTAATGACTGAGGAAGTGTTGCCAACACCTGTTAGGTGGTTAGATTTGCCAAATATTTAGAATGTGGAAGTTAGTTTGTTTTTGTAATTGGCATCTTTTTTCTGTATATACTGATGTATCCTAGCGCAGACGGAAAATCTGTCAAAAAGCAAACACTGTTCAAAAGAATCTTGCAATTTCACGTTGAAATATCGCTAATACAAGGCGCCGGTGCGCAAAAAGGTTTAAGGAGATTTTGAAGCTTTGTTGCTGATATGGAGGCGCATGGTGTTTTGTCTAAAATATTTAGACAATCTACAGTAAACCAACGCGTTATACAATGGATTTAAAGTAATGATCTTCATTTTTTATGTTATTGCTGACATTGGTGAACAGTAACGGAAAATCTATCATGAACACGGGATCATAGTTATAAGAAAGGTTCAATGACACTGTATGGAAAAATGCATTTATTATTTTACGTCTTTTGACATCAAAAATGAGCTCAGCACCTCAAAATTAGCTTAAATTGAGATTTTCAGCCAAATTAGGTAACATTCGAGGTTTTGTCCGACTTTTGTTTGAAGACCCGCCACTGTGCGCTGGAATAATCGTGCGATATACATATTTCGAAAAATAAGATTAAAATTGTAAATTCACATCTTAGCAGTCGATTTCATAATCTTCTGGGATTTCAATTCACAATCGTTCCGTAAGAAAATAAAATTGCCTGGGCGAAATCTAACTGTAAAATCTTACTTTATTTCACTACACACACTTTTTTAGGTTAAGCCGTGGTGGAAATCATTGATCTGTAGAAAAATATTGTTGCCTTTAACAAAAAAAAATTGATCTCTTCAATTATATCTAGTTAAATGCTTAAATATTTAGGACCAGTATTACATTACGACACGTAAAAATCAATGAAACGTGGCTAAAATCCTATTTGAAAATATACCTTTATCTGAAAATCAACTTTGATTTTTTGAAATCCAATTTTGAACGGAAGATAGGTAAAAACTTGATTCTTTAAGATAGAGGAAAGTGAGCCATGCTACGGCGTTAAGGTCGCTGTAGCTTAAAAAATCAACAAAATCCACCAATTATGCTACGAGTCGATAGCTGGAGGTTTACTCAAGATTATACCTTGAACGAAGAAATATGGTATTTATTTTTATTCAGTTTATTTTCAAAATTTCAAATGTCGAATTTGTGTGCAATATTCAATAGCGGCACGGTTTATTGAAAAACAACCAATTCTTACTGCGTCCATGGCCGCTTTCAAACTTGTTTTTGTCCAGATTTGGTGACGTGAAATACGCTTATAATCGCGAACCATTTTTCTGCAGCTGAGAACAACAATGTTCACAAATAAGACAGCGTAAAATAGAGGTTATGTTCGATGTTCGGTGAGAGACTGGCGATATTGCCCCTAGTAGTGGTGCTCATTTCGCCTCACTTTGTAGTGCTGTTGTACAATAAGTATTTCTTTGTTATAAAATTATAAAAAATTGTGACTTATTCGCAAATATTTTAGAAATAAAGTTCTAGTGTTGGAAAAATGCGGTCAGGTGCGTAGAAAATGAAAACAGAATGCAAAATAGTTATTCTGAAAAAGCTCTAAATTATATCAATTTATGGTTTCAGACATCAATGGATCTATTTGTGGAATCCAAGTTGCATTGCATGCAGATTATGGCTAATATTCATAAAATTGTTTCTTCATATAGTGAGTAACTCGGAGCGAAAAATGATTTCAGCATATATAGTTGAGTTTTGCTAGATACAGGGGTGCTCAACTCGCCTCACTTTCCTCTACATTGCACAAAACATTGCACAAAAGCGTCACTCTTTTTTCAGTCCTCTCAGAAATGGTAATTAATTTGATTTTTTTACAGTGCATGTTACTGTTTAGCAACGCATCAAAATCATCCTTCAAAACGTTAAAATCATGGTTTATTATCGAATCCCATTAAGTGCTACTAACGACGGCGTCGATGGCTGGCTGGTAACCGTGACCGCAACTTACCCCAGTTGGTCTGGGTTCAACCCAGTCGAGGTCGTTGAGTTTTTTCTGAGGTTAGAAAAATCTGAGGTCAAGTAAATGTCATTGGTCTCCGGCCCATGATTTTACGGGTCGATATCTAGTCCAGATAGTGGGAGTCATCACCTCTCTGGCGTCGGTATTTGGCCTGGTAGCGGAAATAGGCTGACGGAAAATAACCAGATCTAGAAGAAGAAGAAATGCTACTAACGGTTTATTGGCGAATATTACTAAAATAATTTCAAATTTTTCGTTCCTCATCTCACTTAGGATATGATATGACTAGTACAGTATAGTTGTTCATTTTATTACAACATGCTGTAAGTGCGAAAAATCTATTCACTATGCGAAGCTCTGCGTACATATCCAATAATCTTCAGAGCAATTCCCTACACAATTAAAATAAAAATCCCCGAAACTAGGAGGAAGCGGTTCGTTTGTGAGCTCAGCATCGCATAAATTCTTTGAATTCTTGACACAGTAGCGACTGAACCTTAGTAACACTACGTTTGGGATTTACCGGGCAAGCGCGTACGAAGTTGGGTACAGCACCAGAATGCGCCAGCACTCACAAGCTGAGGCGTCGAACCGGAAAAAGAGCTTCCAATTGTCACCTGGTTGCGAATGACGTGCTGTGTTGTCCCCAAACCAAACCAGCCAGCAGTAGTCTAGGTTCAGCTCAGTACGCGTAGAAGCTCCATTTCAGAGCCGTTGTCGTCTCCCGCATTACCGCACTGGCTGCCTGCGCCGTCGCCTTCATTATTCTGCTTCATGTTCAAAATCATGAATGGTGCAACTGAACTGCGGCGCAAGACACCCCGATCGGTGGATCACTCCGTCGATTGTTGGGTTTTTTTTCTTCGTTAATTTAAGGTGCAATGCCACACCAAACAAGCTGTAAATGACGGAAGCAATTTGTCCCCCCGTCGCTAATGCTTCTCTAGCTTTGCCATTTTTCTTCGGTGCAGGTATGGGGGTCTTTTCAAAACGCAGAATTAATGAGCTTAATAAAGATCGCGAAGGAGATATTCAATTTGGTACTGAGTGCAATTGGGGAAGTGCTGCCCGCGGTGATTGAGCTATTAATCGGTCAATTTAAGCAGCTGATGATGATGATGATAGTAATGATGGAGGCTTCCACGCGGCGGCGGTGCCTGGTAGCGATGGATGCCTTGGTACGGAATTGGTCTAGCACTGTACAAAACAAAGACCACACACTCATTACGTGAGGCTGGTGCGGAAATGTCATTCACCTTGTAAAGATTTTAAAACTGTCTACTTGTAAAAAGAACTCATTAGAACAATTATGCTTCGATCATTGTACAAATTGTCTCCATTAGGTTTATGGCTGGATTGATTAGAAATGTCCTCATCTTTCAATTATCTTATATCAGTGAATTTCCGGTGAATCTAGTCTCAAAAAATCCAATTTTTTCTAATACCTACCCTAATATTATCTTGCCTTGATTTTTCATATATATTTGTTTTTCGAAAATCTTAATTAGTCATGAGAAAATGTGATTTCGTAAAATTTCTATATGCATAACATCTGAACCGAAGTCGGAAACGGGACGCTAACAGTCGGACGCTTAAAATGTGTAGATATACAATTACCATACTGCTAACGATCGCATATTTGTCCCATTTTCTATGATATTTCCTATCTTTATGGGACTGGTTTGCGATCATAGGCAGCATAGTACCTATCATCCCTTCTTTTTTTTTGTTATACGATTTTTAACCTTAGGGTCATTTGCCTCTTTTTTCGGGATAGAAAAATCTCTTTTTCTAAAAATCTCTAATTCTATGTGCGGTAGAGATGGGCGAAACAGTTCACTTCGAAGAACCATTCCCGACTGAACAGTTCTGTAAAAAGAACTAGTTCAGATGAACCGTTCTTCCGTTCAGCTGATATTTTACTTGTATCTAGCGAATGTCTCTCAAAACATTCGATTCTTGGAGAGGAACCAAACAGATGGTGCCCAAACTATTATACCCCTGTATGCTTAACAAGTTCATCAAGGGTAGCGATTTCTTCATGATGTATAACTAGAGAAATAGAGAATGTGATGAGTCGTTCTTCGCCGGTTCCATTCTGGGAGAGCACAGAGAGCGGTTTGTGGGACGGCAAGTCGGTTCATTTTCATTCGTTCGCCTAAAAATCGGTCCGAGAAATTCGCCAAACGGCTTTGGGTCAGGTTCAGTTCATACGCTTTGAAGAGAATTGAGAACTACCGTTCTTTTAAAAAGAACTTCCGTTCGCTCATTCTCTTCGAAGAACCAGTTCACTTGAACCGTTCGCGAACGAATGGCCCATCTCTAATGTGCGGGTCCAAGTAGCATTTCTAGTTTTATAGCACACTACAAGTACATTCTAAGTTTTAAGAAGGGCTTCAAGAATGCCATAAAACCTCAATTGTTGCAGGGGGGTTGGGAGTCGAACCCAGGTGCGCTGCGTACAAGGCCAGCGATTTACCAACTAGGCTGTGCCCGTCCATGTGTACATTTTTTCGAAATAGCGCTCCGAAGCCACATGTACCCCTAGCGAACGAACACGACAACTGAGAAACGTCAATTTTTTTTGAGTTATAACAGAGCTAGCACACGACAGCCATGAAAATGATAAATTCACTTTAATAGGATTTCCATAGCTGAGCAACAGCTGAGGGTCCGAATTGGTCAGTGGTCCAAATTAGCCCACTTCCGCCTACACCAAACGTATACCAGTGGTATTAACAGCACAGACAAAAAGTCATTAAAGACCTTCGCAGAAAAAAATCCAGGAAAAAAATCGTTTCGTAATTTTTCAAACAATATCCTATATTTTTTGGGTTTTTTACATTTCTTAGTTTTTTGCCTTTCTCAATAGAAAGGTATTGCAATTGCTCTGAAAACCGAATTTTTAACGGAGGCCCGGAGGGCCGAGTGACATATACCATTCGATTCAGTTCGTCGAGTTCGGCAAATGTCTGTGTGTGTATGTATGTGTGTATGTATGTATGTGTGTGTGTGTATGTGCGTATGTGTGTGTATGTGACCAAAAATGTCACTCATTTTTCTCAGAGATGGCTGAACCGATTTTGACAACCTTAGCCTCGAATGAAAGGTGCAACGTTCCCATAGGCTGCTATTGAATTTCTAATGGATCCGACTTCCGGTTCCGGAATTACAGGGTCATGAGTACGAACACGCAGAAAATGTCGATTTTAATAAATTCTGCAATGAATGTATAAAGGTGAAAATTTTTACAAAATATGACCACAACTGCTTCGATTTGTAGTATTAGGTCACTAACATCAATTCAAAGTCTATTTGGCCACATTGGCCACCATCATCGGTTCCGGAAGCCCCGGCGGAAGTATCTAAATTCAGAATAACAGTCACATCGGTTTCTCGGAGATGGCTAGACCGATTCGACTAAACTTGGCCTCAAATGAAAGGTATTGCGTCCCCGTAAATGGCTATTTAATTTCATCCCGATCCGACTTCCGGTTCCGGAGTTACAGGTTGTGGCGTGCGATCACATAGCAAATTGTGATTCAAACCGATCCTCCGATGAAAGCAAAAAAGGTAAAAATTTCGCTAAAATGTCGCTCAAACAACTTAAATTTGCTGTTCTAGGTCACCGACGGCCAACCAAACTTTCGTTGACTACATTGACCACCATAGACGGTTCCGGAAGTGCCCGGGAAAAGCGGCCATCTTTCAAAATTTACGAACTCACATCAGTTTCCCGAAAATGGTTGGGCCGATTTTCACAAACTTAGTCCCAAATGATAGCTATATTATCCCCACAGATGTCTATAAAATTTCGTACGGATCGCTTATATGGGTCCGGAAATATAGACTAAATCGTCCGGTCACATATGAAATTCCCATATAAGTCGGAACTCTAATTTTTTTTCAAAGGGGGGACCCCATTAAATTTCAGAAATCGAATTCGTATTTTTGATGCCAAACATCTTTAAAATGCATGAAACGTCGAGATTTTATGTTATCTCGATTTTTTTTTTTTATAAAAATCGACTTTTTGGGACTTTGCCGATTTCGCACCTTTTTTCAGTTCAATATTACCATGGCTGTTTTTTCTTTTTCAAAATTTTAGAACTCGAATAATGATTTATTTTCTTGTATATAGTTGTCATGTGTTGTATAATAATAAAATGTAATATATGCATTTAAAAGTTTTTAATGAATATGAACAACGCACACATTCTCGCGATTCATGATTGAGAAAGGCACAATTGCACCGCTAGGTGGATTAAAATAGGTTTTTTTTTAAAACTGCATTAAAATATTTTTCCTTTGACATCAACAAAAATCGGTACAGCGATTTAGAAGCTATGAAAGTTTGAATAATATTTTTTTTGAAAAATCGGTATTTTTGTACCAGTCTAAATGACAAAATGCTGGTCCAATATTTTTGGATATGGACCGATCCTAGGGAATTCTGAGAAATCGTATATTTTTTTTACGTGGAATTTCTGATATACCAATAGATTGCAAATAATGTAGACTAGCAGTTGTGGCAGAACGAAATTGGAAATCTTAAGTCTTAACTCATAGCGGGAAATGGTTAAAATCGAGCCTAGTAAGGAAGACCTCGTAGGCAAGCAATAAAATAGAAATGTGTCAAGCGTTTTACAAGTAAGGGATTGTCGTATAGGTTGGGACGCGTGTCGTATGGGTTGGGACACCATACAATTACGCATACGTACAAGATTGCGTACAAGTTTTACATGTAACACTGGTAGTCAGATTAACTTTGTCAAATGGCAGTAAATAAGTCAGTCATTCAGTTACTTCTTATTCTAAAATACCAATTAACAAATAAATATTAACCAAAAAATAAATATAATGCATTAAAGTTTAAATTGCCTTTAATTATTTAAATTGTTTGTTTTTTGGACATTTTGCCGTCATGTAGAAAATTGATCCTGAGTCTTATTTAAAATTGCAAGTAAACATCTTCCATTCGCAGACATTAAGCCACAATATATGTACAAAATAGTGTACTACAACCTAAAAAATATTGTCATGGAAACAAGATATCAGCCTCTAAACAAACCCGTCCCAACCTAGACTACATTCCCTTACTTATTTTACCTGAAATCTTGATCTATTTGCGCACATTTTTTACGGATACGGCTAGGTCCGCTCTCATACCACAAATTTGTGTACGCACAGAGTCTGAGCAGACTTTTTATTGTGCAAATGATTATCCAGCAGTTCAAACATTACACGCTTTCGTTAGTACTGTTTTGGTTTCGCAGTGCCCTAATGAGTGCTCAGCGATGTTTCTCTCGATAGCTCGCTGACGAACCGGCGCCAACAAATGCGTTTTTTTTGTTTTCATCGAGCTCTTTTCTAAAGAAGACCTTCTCCGGGTACTCGTCAGAGTACTGTTTGTCTCACCGTGGGTTGCGTATTGAACGTAAGTAGTCTCAGCTTGAATCACGGTGTCGAGAGTCAGACCTTGAAGGGACACCTTCTGGCCTTTACAATGAAGCTTAGGAGAGGAAATGTTCCTCTTTTTTCTATTGCTTCTAAGCGCACCAAAAGATGTTCCCTCCTGGGATTCATCAGAGTTGCCTTCGTCAGTAGACAAGTTCGTATAGATGTTTGTAGAGACTGGTGGAATAGCTATCTTTAGCATTTCTGCGAAAGATCGTTTTGAGCGTCCCCGAAGGAAACACTGTTAAATGCAAACGTTTGCAGTCCAGTATCAGTCTTCAAAACAGCCAACTCCATGTGTCAGCAGATCCGAACAATTCAAACTCGAATCGGAGACGACTCGTCATATTCAATGGTACACATACTCTACACTCATTTGTAAAAGGCTCGTAGCCAGCAATATCACCACCCGAAGCTTATCGGAGCGAATTTTCGTTATTTCTGTCACAACCGCTCCGTCAGAACTCGAGAAATCTACAATAGATTCAAACATTTCTTGTTTTTGGTCTAGAAAAATATTACGAATAGCCCGGTTGCGTAGGGTGGGTTCAATCGGAGAGTCGATTTTATTGCGGTATCTTTCTCACCTTGAGGCAAATCATTATAAGGAGAAATCATTTTTGCATGGGGCTATTGCCCAGTGCAGATTTGTTATAGTCAACAATGCAGAATGTAATATTATAGCGGTACTTAACTTGTATATATAACGGTATCCAGGCGACTTACTAGAAAGGAAACACTTCACTACTCTGCCGGCCGAATAACGGTAAAAAGTCCGCGTACAAAAGAAGGGAAAAAATGGTGAGACCTCGACGAGGTGAAGAATGCGCAAGATAACCTTGACAGTGGTTTAGTGTTGTTCTTTATAACGTTACACTGCACGGACTGGAAAGATCGACATATCGGTCCGAGAGTCACCGAACGAATGGCTTTAAAATGTTGATTGCAATACTGCCGCTACACGCATAACTGTCCCATATTCAATGGGATTCCCTATACACATGATACAATTATGCATAGAGCGGCAGAATAGGCGTTTATAATTGTGAACCGATTGTCACAATATTCAATGTCTTTTTCTAATATATTGTAGTATACGAGTCAAGCGTCCATCTAACCTTTGCTGAATGAATTTCTAGCCTTTGCTGAATGGATTCCGTTTGAAACGAGCAATCAGTACTCTGTTGGTTCTTTTACGCGTTGTTCTCGGTTTTCGTCTAGCTTCTGACGTGTGATCCACGGTCATCCGTTTCTGGAACCTTTGGAGGAACTTCGAGATGGACGGATGATGTATATCCATCAGTTTTCACAAGGCGCGATGCGACAACCAAGGATTTTGTACGTGGGTAAACATAATTCTTTCGCAATCGGTTTGCTGTTTTTTTTTTGCATCTCGACTGGAATCTCACCGATAACTGCAAAACTTAGCGGATGTAAACAATACACTCTAAAGAGAAGCTGGGCAAAGTTTCGTTCATTTCGGTCAAGTATGAAAACGTTATGCAAGTTTGACACTGTTGCAATAATTATCGACTAATCTTTTATCGGATGTCTGCTTCAATATAATATTGAACCATGAATAGCAAGACATCAGCAGCGATGATAGCTTGAGCTTGAGCTTGTGCGACCAAGACATCAGCAGCGATGATAGTACGGACAAAGACAACAATTCGAAAGAAAGCGATCTGAACGTCCCCCAAATGGTAGTATAGCGACCTGCTGTTTGATCTGTTCCAGTACACACTTCTCGCCTTTAGTTGCTCTGGACCAAACAAACTTACTCCAGTTTACTCGGGTTTCAGGAATCATGAATCAGTAGCGTCTGGCTTACTCGGGTTTACTAGTAGAAGAAGAAAAGAAGAAGCTGATAATACAGGAACAATTCCCGATCAGAAAGAAATAACAAAATTATTACAGACTGAGTTACTATGTTATGATAACAAGTTGTGTTATAACTTTGGTCTCGTTAGTTGGTAAAATAACAGAAAACATAACAGAAATTCTTCTAGTATATATCAAAAATATGACAACCTGTGATAGGCTTCTATCAGAATTATAACAAATTTTGTTAGGTTCCCCCACTGCCAATATAGCTTTTATTACCTATTGTATAGTATCAACGAATTTAGCGTGCAAGTCTAAAAATAGAATAGAATAGAAAAATATAGCATATATTAGGGCGTTTTCGTTTGGCAGCAAAAAGCTTCATATAGCAAAAGCTTTTTATAGTTTGGTCAAATGATTGCGTACATGCTGGCTGATTGTTATTACGAATATATGACACGCTGATGGTTATTTGTGCATTATAGCGATTTGATCCTGGGTATTCTGAGTTTTATGTGGATGTTTCCTGCATGAACCAACGACGTTGCTTTCGACTGATGTTTAATGTTAGCATAATATTCCTCGAATCCGTCAAGGGCAAAACGATTATAGATGCATCTTGTTTCCAGAATGCACACATTGAACTTTGCCAAAGCCTAAGGACTGTTTGTTTTCTTTGTGTCATACGCTTTGTTTTCTTGCAGTTTTACTCACTACTACAGCTGCCTATATTACGATGGATTGGATAGCTTTATAATGTCTTTTCAGATTAAGAATGTGGGGCTATTTTTAGATTCTGAATAGTGCGCTTCGGTGCTTCTCTTGTACGTTAACATGATTTACACGATTTTTAGAAATAATGTCGATGCGATATGGTAACATTTAGCGGATAATTTACCTACATTATTTTACGGAGAATACGACAAATGTTACTTATGATTCCAAATAGATTCAAAGAAACAAATACCAAAGTTTTGAGGCTTGCATTTTGAGATTTCAAGTAAAGTTGTTTTCGGGGTTTTCTTATTGGCATTTTTATATGGGGAAGATTAAGCAAACCATTACAATAATCTCATATCTAATAAATTCGCAGAAATACAATTTTTTACAATAGTTCAATCTATCAACTGCGAATATTATAACAGATAATCATAAAAGTCGAGGAATTGTTGAGGATTTTTCGGTGAGACGAATTTTGGAACATTTCATGTTTTCAAAAATACATTTTCTTTTCTAAATTTTATTTAGTTTTAAGGAGGAAATTATTCAATATTTTTTCATTAAAGTTTTTAGCTATTTCAAGCACTATCTAAAACACATATTTAAATTGTAACAGCAAACAATAATACCAGCTGGGATATGTATATATTCAGAGATTTCTAGGCCATTTTGGAATATTGATAGCTTTATGCAGCATACTCACAAATATTAATTTTTCAACAATTTGAACAGGTCGCATTATTCCTTTTTTTAACTTTCTACAAAATGAATCAAGTATCTTGATTATTACGAAAAATTTGTTAGTTCGATGTTTTTTTAAAACGAACGAAGCACCATCGAATACAACGGAAACATTAGTACATATGCGCATTCAAAGTAATTGTCAGTTCATTGTAAATGTCAAACTGTCTTAGGTGGAATGAAAAGATACAACAATCTCAAACTCAACTATTTTTATGCGAGAGTTTAAATAAAAAAAATTACAATGCTTTGGTAACTCGAACGCACAAAATAAGATACCCACAAACTGGACAAGTTTCGGTTGTTTATGAAAAACCCGCATAAATTGGGGAAATCGGACTGAAGATCCTCGAAGATCCTCAAAATTCAAAACGGTTTTGTGGAAATCAGTATATATCAAACAGTTTTTTAAGTTCTAAAAATTCGTTTTCGCAATATGCACAATTAATTAAAAGAAAATTATTTATATAATTATTTGACTAAACCATAACAAATAGTTTAAAAATGCTCTTTATTTGAATCCGTGTTTCTTTATTTCATCTGGAGTGCTTGATACTTCCTTCTTTAAAATAAGTTTTATATGAAAATTATAATCTTTAGAATAGCTTGTTGATAACTTTACGATTCCAAAACTTTTTGAATAAAGGCTTCAACATTGAAATCATATGCCACATATTCGAAGTTGCGCGTCAGACGAGTGTCTCAGAAAATAGGCAATCTCTTAATCAAAATGCAACCAAGTAAGTTAAACACCTTACTTTCAAGTTTTTAGACCACTTGCATCTAAAACTTATCTATTCTCAAAATAGTGGAACTTTGAATATCCATGTGGAAAACGCAAATATAAGGAAATCAATAAAACTTCGAAAATTTGCTTTAAAAAGTTGAATATATACGCATAAAAAGAGGCTTCAGCGTATTAGCCAATAGACAGTCATTTGTATAATATAACAATCATTCACAGTTGATTGATTGATTTGTTTATTGGGGCTTTAATCAACTGGTCATTTGCCCGCTTTACAGTTTACAGTTAGCATTCAAAGATAATTGTGAAAGAATATGTAATATATTATAACATCATCGTTGTATGCGTACATTAATATCATATTAGCAGTTCAATGATATCACCAGAAGATATAATCTTGATATAAGTTTGCTTGCCTTGCTGATTGGGATATCACAAAAATAACACAGTGAGTAATAAATATCAACATGAGATATAAATTTGATAGCTTTCTGTTATGTCGTTCTGATCGGGTTGCCTCCCTATTTACTCTGCGATACTTCTATTTTCTCCTAGAACTGAGGTTTGTTCCTATCCATATCAACCATTTAACTTTACATACACTAGTCTGAATGAACCTAATTCTGGTGAAAATTTTCAAAAATAGTGGAAAGATTTGTACACTCAAAAATATGTTCACTTCAACGTTACGTGAAAAGTGACGCGAATATGTTCCACCCTATATTTCGCGTAGCTATTACATGACTGCTATTTAAATTATATTTATTCTATTATCCAGTAAAGGATAAGTGTTATTCATTTAGTTTTCAATGAGATTTCGCGTGATATTCACATGATGAGAAGATATATGATTACGGCCTAAAAGCCAACTGTCAAAATCCACTTTGAATGGAAATTCCAGACAAACCGTTACTAGTCGAACACAGTTCACAACAGTTTATGAAAGAGAAAACTTTTCTCTTTCGTTTACTATCAACATCTGTGATTGGCGTGTAACGGATTGCCCGGAATTTCCATTCAAAGTGGATCTTGACAGTTGGCTTTTAGGCCGTAATCATATGTTTGTCGAGATTTGTTGGTTCGGCAGATATAATATTTAATTTTGACTGTTTGACATTTTCTAAAAACTCGTACCTCTTACGTGTTGACCCAATAGTTTTCAAAAGACATTCAATAATAATCAATATTGCCATGTAGACCATTCAAGCTGTCAGATATAATGAACCTACGTGATTTTAACGAGAAGAATTGTTTGGGTGTAGTGACGTCGTAATAAGATCGATTCAGACGCTTCCGTCAACGTCAACGAAACGTCACCGGATAAGTTTAATACTTTTCAATTGAAATTTCACAAAACCTGTATAAATCTGTATTCTGTATCAGGTCTGCATCTGCGCTTGAAAATCTTTATAATACAGATAAATCTGCATAAATTGCAGCTGTGTTCTCAATGTTATCTGCACTGAGAAACAAAAATATGCATAGTTAGCATACTTTCTATTCCTGCCTCTTTTCTTCTGCTGCGATTTTTATGCATTTTCATGCATATACTTCTAGTAAGCATTCAATGAGTGGATAGACCGAATATGTCCAATGCATAAAATTTACAACAGAAGAAACGAGAGCCAGATAGAAAAGTATTCTATCAATGCATATATAAAATTCTGCGTGTATTTGCTCAAATATTGGCATCTTTACGCAGAATATGTATATAGGGGGCGTTACATGCGTGAGGTGGATGTTTTGCGAATGAACTTTCAAATTAGTAGAAAATTTTCAAAAGTTCACGTAATTTTTTGCATTTTTCAAGAAAATTGGCCATATTTGTATAAAAAAGTGAAAGTGAAGTGGAAGAAAACTAATTTCTTTCAAAATGGCAATAGATTTGTTATGCAAAATGAGGGATATTGTAGCATATTTTTAATTTTTGCTTTCTGAATCGTTGTAAAACCTCTTCGTACAAAGTTGTGTATGTTCGAAATGAGCGCTTATTTTTGCATAAAGTGAACTAATATTTGTTATGCTTTGATTTTCTTGAATCTGGCAGTTGTGAACCCTAACCTAAAAGCACAGTAAGCACAGATTTCTTGTTTTACTTGGGTGTATCTAATAAAAACTATTATCATTAACTTCCAAATCGTTTTTCTTCCCTTCTGAGTCCATTATTTACCAAGATTGATGCGTATTTAAAGAAAAGCATCAAACAATTTTGTCAAATCACTTAGCGTAGATATGAAAAACTTCCACCTTATCTAGTTTACGCTGCTAATCTGTAGATGTCGCAGAAGGCTTGAGCTTGCAGCAAAACGCCAATACCGAACTTCAATTTAGCTGACTTTGCAGTCGATGAATAACGTATAAGACTGGTGCAATGATTCAATTCTAACGAAAATTCTTCCTGCTTCGGGTTCGAACTGACGTCAACTAGTTTGTGAGACCAACGCTTCGCCTTCTGTACCGACGCGTCGGGCCCGGAAATTTGCATGGGTACCGGCAATGAAACGGTCAATATCTAACATGTAACAGGAAGACCACAGTATACGGTTCCGCAGAAGCTTTCTTCTGTACAAAAGCTTGAAACATCCGCAGCAGCTATTCCACTCAACCGAAAACATCCAACTGAGCCGAACGAACGTACGCAGACTAGCTCAGACGCGAATCGGGGCCATTATCTTTAAAAGTCTGCGATTTTCGAGTAGTTTTTCCTCTTGGAATTGTTGTTGTTGTTATTTGTTTGTTTGGCTGGTTATTTGTTTGTTCGTGCAAGTGCCCCTGTTTTCGACGATTTCGCTGCTTGTGTTCACTATTTTTCGAAACAATATATTGATTGGCATATTATTTCAACAGTTTTTTTTTCATTCTTTGCGTTGTTTCATTCGCTCTTGACTTAATGGTGGCCCCTCTCGCGATTGCCGGCTAGAAGTGTTATTTCTTTCATTTTACTAATCGATTTACATTGGCATGGTATAGCTAATTACAAGCTTTGTGGATACGGTACAAAAACCGAACACGGCTACTGTGGGTTATTAGAGGTTAGGTTAGATTTGAATAAGGAAAATAGCTCCCTTGAGCGTGGCAACAAGGGAGCTATTTTATAATTGTTTTATCGGTTATTGGGTTGATTTTATCAAACCGATATTAGGTTTATATCAGAAAAAAGCGACTGTTTAGAAGAATGAGTACATTTCAGATCCGCTTTGTTTGTTTCTGACGACTTTAGAAATAAAAAACTGCTCTTTTGATTGTAATATTGTGGATAATATGAACAAAAAAAATGAAATCGGGACATCCTATGTAAATTTTTTTTATAGCTTTATACCCTGCCTACTAGAAACAAAAGAGCGGAACAGTTCTTCACTAACGGCGAAGAGCACACATAAAGACGACTGGCAACTCTGTCTAGAATTCGGAAGCAACAACAACAGCACCTCTTCCGGGTAAAGGTGGTAGTTTCTATAATGATATACGCACACAGTTCTACTTTTACCTGTTGCTTCCCACCTTGGTACAATACTGGGAAATGAAGGAGATGGCAGTCTTTTTGATATGTAGTCTTCGCTCTGAGTAAGGATGTTTTCGTGAACGGGCTAGTTAGATCAGCTCCGCATGAAATACTTCGGTGTC
This sequence comes from Topomyia yanbarensis, assembly GCF_030247195.1. Classification (NCBI taxonomy): domain Eukaryota; kingdom Metazoa; phylum Arthropoda; class Insecta; order Diptera; family Culicidae; genus Topomyia; species Topomyia yanbarensis. Next base: position 163,747,447 of record NC_080670.1, read on the forward strand.
AATGGAATGTCCTGATACGAATCTACGAAATATCAGTGCTGAATAAATAGATGGATTTTCGAAAATGCAATATTTAGTAAATCAAAGAGTTTGCGTTTCGACTTCGCATCGTCACTACCTGGCGCTAAGACTGATGAGACGAAGTCGAAATGCAAATGCTTCGACTTGCAGAAAAGTTAGATATTGTGTACTCCATACACAAAAAGGTTCAACCCAAACTGTTCCAAAGCATCCCTTGTTTTATAAATTTTTTTTCTAGAAAATGATCTATTGTATTATTGGAACATATAAAGAGTGATTTGTGAATAAATTTAAACATGTAAAGTGCTTTGATAGCAACTAATAGTGATTAATGATAAAAAACAAATTTTCAATACATTTTTAAAGGTTATGTTGTTTTCTTCATATATTGTAATAATTTTACGTCTCTGGCTACTGGTAATCAGCGCTGATTATTATTTGTGGTCTAAACATGTCAAGTGATAATGAAATTTTACAGCTATAAACATTTAATAATGTTTCTGGGAAGTTCATATGTCCAACAATATACAGAAACCTACGGTGACCGCGATGATCCCACATTAAACTACCGTTCCCCTTCTGAACCGCAAACCTTAGAATCTTGGACCACATTCGACATGTGAAGTGCATTTTAATTACATCACAAATCAAACCCATCGCTTACTAAATGGCAGCAATAATTGCGGTAATTAAGCTTCGGGTTCGTCGCTTTCGACACCTGCTGCTGCTGCAGCAGCAGAAGCAGCAGCAAAGGCAAACTTTTTTCTTCGTTCGCCCTGTCTCTTTTCCTCCACTATCGTTCGCTATTACTGCTGCTGTGGCTGCGATTGCGCCCCGCAACTGTTCGAAGGTTTTTTGCATTCCGATCGCGATCAAAGGATGAGCGCATAGCTGATGGGTTGTGTCATCGCTTGACAAAATATGCGATCGAGTGCTCTCTTTCACCTGCACCTTCAGCACTAATGAGGGGGTTAGACGTGGACACTCCTTCTGCTCGGGGACAGTGTGAAAATACAACAATGCTGTTACGTTGGTTACACGCCTATCCATTAGGAGTGTTGCCGGTATTTCGATGCGGATCTTGCAATATGGCAACTTATTCTGGTCAGCTCAGGTGCGTGGCGTCCAGATCAAACACTAGTCGATTGCCACTTGACAATGATGATAGTGTCAGGTGCTGGATGTGGCCATAGTAGAATGAAGCCCTAGTCCGCTTCAAGTGCTACCTGAAGCGACATGTCAATTTCTATAGTAAATATTAAAATATGTTCGTACGAAAGGAGTTCAGTCTAGCGCACTTCACTCACCAAATTAGCGTAAATGACAAATTGAGATGCTCTTCGTTGAAGTACCATGTTGGCATTGAGAACGCCATGTTGAATAATCTTTGATACTTGATATATTCTTGCAACAGTGCTACTTAAATAACCACCGTCTTTGTTTTCTTTTTCCCTCCCACACAGGTACTGACAGATTTAGTGCAAGGTGAATTCATGCAGCTAGGCTCCAAGGAAACGGAAAACGAACGATTTGCTCACTACTTCACCAAGACGTACAGGAAAACAGCATCCCTGATAGCAAATAGTTTGAAAGCGGTTAGTATCGGCCGTTGAGTTAGTTAATCGACTGGTGAATCGGCACTAATAGGGGTCCTCCCCCCTTCGCTTTCTTTTAGGTGGCAGTCCTTTCCGGAGCGGATGAACAGATGGTGGAGCTTAGCTTTCAGTACGGACGGAATCTAGGGTTGGCCTTCCAGTTTGTGGACGATCTGCTTGACTTTGTGTCCAGCTCGGAGGCAATGGGTAAACCGGCGGCTGCGGATCTGAAGCTAGGACTGGCCACCGCACCTGTGTTGTTTGCGTGCGAAAAAGTAAGTGATAAGGAAACTAATTGATTACGAGTGATGAGCAGTGTAGGTATAGGTCTAGAATTCGCCACAAGCAGGCAATCCGACCACGTGAAGAATATGTTTTATGCGGTGGGATGGTTAATCTCCGAGTATACGAATACTCAGAACAAAAAGATATCTTGTTATGTTCTTCTTGTGTTTAAACTCTGGATAGACGGCCATCGAGAGTGATTTACTTTTTCCCCGAACTACAGCAATTTAAACTCCAAACAGGGCTGGTAGTATTGCTAAACCTGTGAGCTATTCTTATACTTCTAATCGTTTGAGAATTGGGTAGTAGGTAGAAGTACACGTGTTTACGTACGGAACAGTCTTTTTTTTCTCTTAAAATTTTCTTTTAGTGGGCTGATGTCCAACATATTATGCTCCTAACAACGCGTGCGATGTCGTCAATGATACCACTAAAACTTTGCATTGATTCCGCTTCTGTCTTCTTCATGATCTTCTCTAGGGTCACTTAGGTCTGAAGCGGATCAATCGACTACCAAGTAAATCAGAAAACGGTGGTAACCGTAATGTCCTCGAATAATAAATTCCCCGGCCACCATATACTGGCATATCTCAATACAACTATGACGGTCACTTGGACATTCATTGTGTGGTCCACTGTCAATTCAGTAAAACTCACGCACTAAACAGAATAACGACAGAACCATTTCTGGTGGAAACATTACAATTCGTCGCTGTTGTGCTATCTTATGACAAGCGCCATTTTGCACATTTCGAGAAAAACGATTTTTAAAGTTTGAGATTGAATATCATGAAACTTATAAATGGTAGAAACATTTCAGAGAAGACAATTGATGCTTCTACCTATTCTGTACTAATCTCTCAAATATTACGAAGATCGGTTGACTATGTTGCGAGTTTTCACTAAAAATGTAAACAAAAGTCGCACTCACACGTGTCATAGGTGTGTATTAATGAAAAAAATTGTATGACGTGTCATAATCGTGCATGGAAAATTTTCCATAGAAAAAAATCACCAATTATGAACTTTTATTCATATCTTTGGCTTCATTTAGTCTATAAACAAGCGGTTAGATGCATTTTGAAGGAAATGAGTCATTAAATCTAGAAAAAATAGTTATTTTTAGTTACAGTGTTGCCAAATAGGCAATATTTGCAGTTTAAAGCTAAAACTGCGTTTTTCTCCCAATACATGTATTTTTCTTTTGAAAATTATTATGTCATTGTGTTCTTACGACATTTTTACACATAAAAGCAACTAAAACTTTATTAGAACTTGAGCCAATCCCAAGATATAATGATTTGAAGCAAAAAACTGACAATTTCTAATCACTTTTCTCGCTATATTTCAGTAACTAAGCAAAATTTCAAAATTCTGGAAACGCCATCTTGTAGAGATTCGTTAGACGAGTAATGTGGCATATCTAACTCAGTTTACCCCAAAATGGCGTTTGTCATAAGATAGCACAACAGCGACGAATTACGTTTGGATGCGCCGTAATTTTTTCTCAACTTTTTCGTGTCTTCTCTGTGCCTCAATTGATGTTACCTTTAAGTTTTGTACAACCCAGAGGGAAGTTGGCCTTACTCCTACTGTTCTGTCCTCGATGTTACGTAATATTCGTTATGGAATATTGTTTGTTTGGAAGGCATCCATAAACAATGTCCCGCAGAAAAGAAAAAAAGGTCTAAAATAGACTTCCCTTCCAATCATATTGCTAATTGTTGACGGTTTTATTATCCTCGCATCACTAGTACACTCAAGTTTTTTTTTACGCGGGGGATACGAGCCGCGTAAATGAAAACCGCGTAAATGAAAACCGCGTAAATTTCAAAATCCGCGTAAATGAAAACCGCGTAAATTTTAAAATCCGCGTAAATGAAAACCGCGTAAATTTCAAAATCCGCGTAAATGAAAACCGCGTAAATTTTAAAATCCGCGTAAATGAAAACCGCGTAAATTTCAAAATCCGCGTAAATGAAAACCGCGTAAATTTCAAAATCCGCGTAAATGAAGACCACTTAAATTTAAGAATCCGCGATAAACGGAACCTCATTGATGGATACCGCGTAAATTCCAAAATCCGCGTAAATGAAAACCGCGTAAATTTCAAAAACCGCGTAAATGAAAACCGCGTAAATTTCAAAATCCGCGTAAATGAAAACCGCGTAAATTTCAAAATCCGCGTAAATGAAAACCGCGTAAATTTCAAAATCCGCGTAAAAAAAAACC
>NC_080670.1:163752079-163897113 GCF_030247195.1 Topomyia yanbarensis
TTAGTTCTACCTTTGTGACTTTAGATCAAGGCAATTCCTACACTCAGAAGATACTGTGTACATATGAAAATCAGATTACTACGTGTCAACTCTGTAAAAGATTGCACACTACGGAAAACTTTACAACGGCTATAATTATATACAGTATGTCCGTAACCAACGTCAAATACGCAAACTTCAGCGTCTTGAGCTAAGGTCAAGACGGTTTTTTTTTCGAATTTTAACCTTTTAATTTTTTATTCTTCAGGTTTCCGAAAACATTAAGAATAGCTTAAAAATAACGATCGGTGTGAACAATCTGATACTGTTGAAAAATCTATACGAAAGCTTTTTTAGTCATTTTGATTTACTTTACATGTGTACAAACTATACAATTCTCGATTTATAAGGACTGTAATTGATTTTTCTCTTCGGAATTCATTGCACTAAGCTTTGCCGCCTTGCATTCTTTTGCATCGGCTAACCCCGTTCATTGGTAGGATTTTTTGGCCATTTTTCGCCGCAAACCCAACGCACTGTGGCCAACGCAGCGTCAGCAATCGCCGAAAAATATTTTCATGGATATCGAGCTCACACATTTTTAACTAGGTTGCGGTCATCCGGCGAAGGAAAAAGAGCGCTCTCTTCAACATTCGACAGCAACAGCACCAGCAACAGCAGCAGCAACCGCCCGCCGCCTCATCCAAACTACGCGGACGGGCCGAAAAAGAAACTGGTTCCGTCCGTTTCTTTTTTTTTTCGTTTCTGCTTATCGATCACTGCCGCCGCTGCCGTTGCCACCGCAGCCGCACTGCTGCTGGCCTGGTCCCCGGTCCGGTCCTGGTCAGTGCAGCTTGGTGTTTTTTTTGTGGCTGTATCTAGGCGGCGCGCGTTCACGAATAACCGATTCGGCCAGTACCGACCCAGACGACTGATGGGGGCGATGGGGTAGGGTGATTCAGGTCCATTGGCGCGCGGGTGAGACGAGGAAAATCAAACTCCAAAAACTAGGCGGTATGACCTCAATAGGCGCAACTTTTTTCCTGCTTCACATCTCTTCGCTATTGTGAGGAACCATCAACCGCAGCAGAGTTCGCACCCGGTTCCACGATGACCGCGGGAATCGGTGGTATGCGTGTTTTTGGCGGCCCACCGCCGCAGTCTTTTAATCGATTCGATTTTGGATTTCCCTGTATCGCAGCAGACTGAGTTGCCAGATTGAGGGAGTGATGGTTGTTGAAGGAAACTTTGAATCTGCGGAGGAAAATTTCAGTAGGAATGGGTCCTTTTACTGTCCCGATCGTTTTCAATTCGTATATCAGCTTGTAAATATGTTGTTACCTGCTCTAAGGATACCTTTTTCATCAGACAGTTCAGTTCGTTCACGGCGCAGATCGCTTCGGCCTTACGCTGCGGCTTAGTAGGGTAAATGTACTATAATTCGCCCCCCTAAAACATTTGTTTGCGGAAAAACTTTAAATTTCAACAATTTTGAATTGCTCTAACTAATTTTATTTTATCATTCTCATCACGTATCATATAGTATCCAATAATCCTGTATAAAAGTGATTTAAAACATTAAATTAACGAAAAAATAACAATATTCTAAATCAAGATGTGTTTCAATTTTCGTCCCCCTAAATTTAATCTTCGCCCCCCTCTTGCTTTATTCTTCGCCCCCGTGCGCCCACGCACAATTTCACGACTTCTATCATGCTACAATATCACAGAATTGGTAATAGAGAAAAGATTAGACAAATCCAGATTATATTTTCAAAAACTAACTATCAAACAAATAATACGTTAACTTACAAACTCTTGTATTTATAGTCTTGTTATGTTGTGTTGTGTTGCGCAACGATCGAGAAGCACTCCAAGTCCGTTCGTTCGCTAGCGTGTACGAATAGCACTGACCATAATCGCATATTTGTCCCGTTTTCTATGGGATTTCCTATCTTTATGGGACTGATATGCGATCATGGGCAGAGCATGCCTAGCGCTCTTCATCGTTCGCGCCCGGGTGAAGCAAAATCTCGAGCGGGAATGCTCGCGAGAAACCCAAGCTTTCATCTAGTATGTAGGGCATATCCAGGAAGCTTGTCTCGCAAAGTCTCGTGTGCTTTGTTATCTCGCAAGCGAGAAGTGCGTTGAAGAGCACACGCGAGTGTGGATGCACGAAGAGCATGGACTACTAATGGCATATTCATTTTTGACACCGGTGTAGTCGGTGCTACACTCATTCAAACTTGGGTGTAATCAGTCTATCTCTTTCTTTGCACTACACCGGTGTAGCACCAAGAAAAAAGCGAAAACGCCATAAGAGTGTTCTTGATATTTCGCGCGAACAAGGAAGGCGATGTACGCGACAACTAATGAGAATAGCAACGTGCAAAAACGAACAAACCATTCGATAACTAAATAGCATTACTAGAAAAATACTCTAAATGCTAGAAAAATCAAGACACTCCAAGGCTTCTCACTACATTTTCGTAACTGCACAGGATTAAAAATTTATTTGCTTCCGGTTTTGCAGCAGATGCATAAATTAATATGTCAAGCATATCTTTTAAAAATCATTTTGGAATTATCAACTGATATTCTTTATGTAAATCATGAATGAAACAGATATATTTTTTGGTAGCTGACTTGGAGCAAGAATTTCAATTTCTTTCAAATATTTCGAATATGCCCAAAATGACTACAGATGCTCACTTAAATTAAAAGGATATACAGTAGATACAAAAATCGAAACAATAACTATTCTTTTGTCTTTCTTATCGTTATACACAAAACTACTCCATGTGCAATGGAATACCCAATACACTTGAGACAATTATACGTAGAGCGGCAGTATAAGTTCTTAAGAATGCTTTTCCAAATTATTATAAATTTCCAAGCAGTAGAACCAACATTATAGCGTATTTCACTATTCCCTAATGAGGACCCGGGTATATACTAGAAACTTTGCACGTGATTATCTCGAAATAATGTTTTTCCAAAAACGCCTTTGCTGTGACTATGATTGCCGAAAATGTTTTCAACCGATGTCAAATTTCTTTTTTTAAATTGTTTGTAATTTAACTGTCGTGTCCTTGAATGATTCCATTTTTTCGTCAAAATTTTCATATCAATGTTATGAATTTCTTAAAAAAATCTCAGTGATAATAGAAAAATAGTGAATTTTTTGAAAAAATCGTCCCCGTTCGCAAAAATAAAAAAATTACAATGCATAGTTCAAGGACACCACCAGTGCCTGTACTTATGATTTTTTTTTGTTTTTATGTTTTCAATTAAGCTGTTATACAGCAATCGTAGTCACGGCAAATCTCTTAGAGAAAACGCGCTTTTGTGGAAATGGTTATAACTTCGACAATTAGGGTGGATGTACCAATAGTCGCATACTCAAAGAAAACATTTGCTAAAAATCGATGAATAGACCTTTGGGCAATGTTAATACATTAAACGAAAGGTTTCAATCCCTACTATATAGGAAAAATATAAAGATTGTTTAATAACCAATTTATGTATTCAAAACCGCTTGTACCACTATAGGAACACATGTACCAATAGTGGTGCAATCGCTAAATTCTGGTCCTATTGTTGTCTTATGGGACTCACAACTATAGGTACACTATGTCAACTACAGGTGCAAGGGAGCACCTATTCAAAATTCAAAGAACATCAATTTTTTAAAAGTTTTTTGAGCAAATTTCAAGGATACCAGTTTTATTGTGCGATTTTAGTGCGATGAATCGATAAAAAAAATTGTTGATGGTTGGTACCTTAGTTAGGCGTATAACCCACTACTGAAACTATTGGTGCACCTCAACTATAGGAGCACCCACCCTATTAATATTTATTCATGTTCACAAGTGGGTTTTGCAAAATAGACATTGTACTACGCTAGACGTATAATAAGTATTTGATATAAATATGGCTACATACCTTCATAAAATTTCAAATTTTTCCCTTTTGTCCTGCACCTCAATATATAAAACCGCTTAATCACAGACAGAAACTACGTTGTATTTGTTTTCATTAAGACTTTCCAAACGAATTAATTTTTGGCTTGTTTCTCTATAAACTATTAAAAAATGAATGGAGAGGTTGTATTTTGATAGGTTTTGTCTTCCTTACAGAGAAAGCCTAGAAACCTGCTCGGTGCTGTTTAGAATCCGCATATCATGAATATACATTCGTAAAACATCAAACATTACGTTTGTAAAAGGTTTTCTAATTATTATTGATATAGTTTAATTGAATTGTTAATAACATATTTTAGAAATCGAAAACAACTGCGCTGGATTCAAAGATAGATTGCAGAATCTGATTATCTTCACTGCAACTGAATAGAGAGAGAGAAGTCTTGGGGCGCTCTTATTTTTCCAGTATATAAAAAAGGTACTTTCGTTTAGTTACCAAGTAGTTTATCCGTTTTTACTCGGTTTAGAGATGTTGACCTTAGAAATAGTGAATAGCTCTGTAAATAGCGGAAAGCGAAGCGAAAACAGGTTATGGTATTTTAGAAAATTGTCTATTTCAGCCGTCTATATTACTTTCTAGAACATCAGAAATCGCTTGAAGCTCCATAATAGAAGTTATGGTGAAAAAATTGTTTTTGAGGGGCCTTTCACAAACAACGCCCTGTATCTCGAAAACCAAGAGTTTCCGAAAGAAATCTTCCTGATAAGTTTTTCTACAACTTAATTGAAGTGAGTATTTTTCTATCTGAATTATTGAAGAAAATAAATTTGGTAACTAACTATTATGGGGATTAGTCAACGATCCGATGCGATTGAAAGAAAGAGCGTTTTATTTCAAGAAATTTCCTCAAAGACATCACATAACTAAAATCAATAGTCTACTTTGTGACCACTGTGGAACGGGGCGAAGATAGAAACCCATACGAAGAAAAGAACGCTATATGGGATTTCGCCAGGGGCGAAGATTAGAATTGAGTTTCATCTTGCGTTAATTTTCGCCACTTTTTAAAATTGTTCAAACTTAATTACAGAAAGTTAATAATCGCGGATGTGCGTTGACATGCATTCCTGCAATGCTCAAAAACATTACTATTGAATATTCCAACGCTTACTCACAAAATTTATATAACTTTCCCCGCGATAAAAAATTGTCACCATTTTTAGTTTTCAGGAAAATAAGTGCTCTACAGGTACTACTTTTTTTTCGATTAAAAATACGTTATGAAATATTTTTGTTGAAAATAGGGCAGTTTTCACATTTTATTCGACTTAGTTTGTTTTTCAGTAATAGTCGAAAGCGGAGTTCCAGATCGTAAAGCAGATAGAATTATTTGTAATTGTTCTGCAAGGGGGGCGAAAATTAGGGAGGGGGCGAAGAATGATACTTCTACCCTAGTAGCGGAAAGAAGTGTCATTTACATAAAAAATCCGGCGACGTCGGATTTCGGAGTGTTGAAGGTTTTGAGGAAAAATGTCGAGTGGTCGAATGTTGCAGTTTTGTTTGTTTTGCTGTGGTTATGTTATAAGTTATAAATAAGTTGTTGATGTTTTTAAAGATTGCTGGTTTGGCGAAGAATCTGTCATCGATGTCTCGAACATTTTCACTTTCTAATATCTAATGTCATTTCAACCAATGAACGACAGAAATGAAATGACATTGCCACACTTTTAAATGTGTTCAACAAATTGTTGTATGTGTATATAACGTGTTTGTTTTTTTCCTGTCAGGGACGACAGTTTCGAGTAGCGAAATCACCTGAGAAGTGAAGCCTTGAAATCTTTATATTTGGTAGAAACATTCAAAATAGAAAAGAAATGAATTAGCCATATTACTGCTGAACATCTGATTTGCTGTAGCAGATTTTATACTGAAAAGTTTTGCGGCCTGTAGATCCTAGACCATGAATAACAAACTGCAAGTTTTTTGTCTTTCTGCATGTTCAAGGCAGTCAAAGTTTCGCTCTAGTTGTTCGACCGGGTTGACGAACAGCTGTAGCCTCTGCATGGGTCGATCTTATTTTACCACACGGGTTTTTTGTTGTTGCTATCATGACCAAGAATTGGTCAAGTGTGTCTAATCCACCAGTAGTAGTAAATGTCAAGTCGTCGAAATGCCACAGCGTATGCCAACGGGCAGCAGATCGCACGTGATTTTGCGCCTGGTTAATTACCTATTGAAACATTAGATCGGACGCTTCGATTAGCCGCTCTGCTCGGTAAAGCAGTTGCATTTCCGCTAGCTAGATCAAGCCTTTGGCTGGCTGTAGGTGCTCAGCACGGAAATCACCCAAACTCAATTCACTTCAAACTGGCGCTCCTCCGCAGCTGTGAGATCGATCGCTTCAAGTCCGGAACGAAATGTACGAATAATGCGGACGGCGGCGGCGGCGGACATCGGCAGCAGCTCGATGACGGTGACCGGACCTTGACAGCGGAGATGACCATCGTTTGTACCGTAAAAAGTGCCTTTTGTCGTTTCCTTCTTCTGCCCAGCTGCTGCCAGGTACATACTCGGCATGAATGGGGGTTGGAAACAAGCGATCGCTCGATTGCTTCTTTGTACTTACAAGTTTGTTTGTACACACATGGTGAAACAACATTAAAAAAAACCCGCGCGGGGTTCGCAGATCACTCAGGCGTATATTGATCGTCAAATTTTCAAGTTGAAAACTAATTAGTCCCAAGCAGCGAGAGAGATAGACCGAGAGAGAGATAGACCTGCTTGAACCGGATCGAGTTAGGCGAAGAAGATTCACGCCGAAACGGCAGTCCATTGATCAAGGCAAACCGGTGAGCGTCGTCGTAGTCGCCGTCGTCGAATTTGCAGAGGAAGGCTAAACGCGAACATATGCTCAGTGTGCGCCCGCACCGCCACCAAATGCAGTTGTCAGTACCCATGTAATTGCGAAGCCCATCAGCCGTGAGCCATTTGCTATTTTTTGCCTGGTTAGCACGAACGGGGTAATAAGAGTTCTTCTGGGGGTCCGATTGCGGAAATTGTCGACGGTGTGCGGTGTACCACCTTCGGCGAAGCCCCACTCTGACGCGACGGGGTGGTGGGTTTTACACTCGGAAGTTATGTGAGGATGGTTCGGTTGTGCAGGTTGGCAAAAATCACGTGAACGCCATATAAATCGGTTTGTAGGTTTTTGCATAAGTTTTGCGAGCGTGCCTCTAGTCAGTTAGTTGTTGGGGGGTATTAGGCCAGTTTGACGATTAATCTGTTTCGCTAAAATGGTCATAACTGCCTGTTGAACTATTAGGGGTGACTGTAAGGCCTTCTTTGTTTTAACACTGTATCGCAACTGGGACTTATCTTAACTTGTGGTTAAATAAATCATTTTCGTAGTTATTATTTTAGAGACAGGAGTAGGTAGCTTTCATGCATGATTTATTTTTCAGTTATAGACTGCTAAACTATTTACAAGATCAATTTCTTTCATACCATATCCTTATAATTTCTGGAACCAAAGAGTGTTGTAAATTTTCAGTTTTTAATTCATTTGTAGATTTGACATGACCAAATATACTGGAAAAGGACAGAAAAATGCCGAGAATCCCTGTTCTCGATTTCGTCTCTTTAGTATCCTGGTAGACCGACTTGGGCGCCAGATAGACACTGAATCCAAATTCGAAAACACTGTCGTCAATGCGATAATCATGTGTTCTTTCCGGGACGTCATCATATTCCTAGGATAGCTTAAGGATTTGTGCATTGGACCGGAGTCCCAAGGGTTGCAGGTTCGAATTCTGCCTCTGGGGGATTTTTTTCACATAATTGCTTTTGTTTAATTCACAATTTCAATCTTAACTCACCCGTTGGATACCACCGAAAAGTCTTAAATAAGGTAGTGGCACTTTCATAAAAAAAAACCAAAACTAAATCATTTGTTTGTTCGAAACAAACCGCTGGTCACGACTGATGTCTCGCAAGTACACTTGTCATGTTTGTTGATGAGAAACATAGCGAATTAAAATCGTAGTTTCGGCTAGCAAGCGATTATGTGGCACTATGGTGTATTTCACACAAAGGAGAAAATGGTTTAAGCCTTTTGCTGCATGGAGGACGTAATACCTAACTTTAGCAAATCGAGGAATTTGCGCTTCGATTTCGTTTCATCAGTGCCGTGGCAGACCGACTTGACCACAAGATAGATGTGAATTCTAACCTCTGACCGGTGCACAGTAGAGTGGGACATGGTTATATGAAAAAAATAAAATTTGGCTCCGAGTAACTTTTTGAGTCCCATTTAGCTCGCAGAACAACTCTGCAAATTTTCAGCTCGATCGGTGAAACTATATTTTTGCGCCCGCGGTTTAAAGTTTACATGGGATTTCGTATGGGGAAATTGTCTTTTGCAAATTAATTCTTCCAATAGTCGCCCTTTACCTCCTAAAAATAAATAGATGTCTGATTTTTATAGGATATTTGCCCAGGAAACAAAGTCTAGAAGACTGCAAAACGATCTGATGCTTGTGGAGAAAGTTATTAAGCAAAAACCGATTGATGTCTTGAAGATTGATGAAAATTTCACTTTTTATAGCATCACTGCTTCTGACGGTCTAATTATATACAAAAAAATTTAACTTTCTCTTATTATGTACAAAAGAAGCCTCAATTTATCCCTCAAAACCTTGCGAAGTGGCCAAATAGTGTAGATAAACGATTTAGACACATTGAGAGAGGATTAAAACAAAATTGTGTATAATTGAACAACCAACAGCAGTGGTGCTAGAAAAAATGAATATTTCATCAATCGTCAGAGCATCAATCGGTTTCTGCTTAATAACTATTTTCTCAAGCGTCAGATCGTTTTGTTGTTTTCGAGACTTTGTTTCTTTGTTAAATTTCCTTTAAAAGTCACATAACGATTTATTTTTAGGAAGCAATGGGCGACTCCTGGAGGAATTATTTTGTAAAAGTTAATTTTCCCATGCAAAATCCCATGTAAACTTTAAACAGTGGGCGCGAAAATATAGTTTCACCGATCGAACTAAGAATTTGCACAGTTGTTCTTGGACACAAATGGTACCTAAAAGCTGCTCGGAGCTGGAATCTAATTTTTGTCCCACCCTAGTGCACAGTGGTCCCAAAGAGCAAAATAAGGGGGTTTTTTAGATTGCGTCAAAACGGTTGACTTTAGCAATATGTTGTCTTTGAGAAAGTTTCTTGGAGTAGAACTCCCCTTCTTTTTGTTTTATCGGATTGATGATTAATCCCCCTAAAAGTGAGTTACTAAATTTATTTTCTTCAGTAATTCAGATAGACAAATACTTACCTCAGCAAAGTTGTAGAGAAACTAGTTACAAACATTTTACCTGAAGACTTCAACTCTCTATCTTTTAAGCTTTTAGAGATATGGGACATTGTTTGTAAAAGGCCTCTTAAAAACAGTTTTTTCATCATAAGTTTTCTTCTAGATTTTTTCCATTATATAAATGTTCTAGAACATTGTTTGGACTATTAAATTGCATTACTTTGCCGAAGACGGAAACTTGCTATCGATAATATGTGTGGAGATATTCACGTTTTTTGATTGAAAATAGCACTTTTTCCAAAGCCTTTTAAACGGGCAAAAACGGGCAAACCACTTTGTAAACAAATTAAAGTGCAAGAAAAGCACAACAAATGCTGGAAAAATCAGATCTCCCCAAGGCGGCCCTCTATGGAAATACTAGAGCTGAAGTTTGTCTCATTCCGTCATCAAATGCAATTGATTACTCGCCGTTTGGTTGCACTTGCGCCATTGTTATGAAGTAGGCGCAAGGGAATTGTCAGTTTCCGGTGCCAGGCGTATGCATTGAGTTTTTGAATAACTGTAACTTTTGACCCAAGCAAACAGAAGTTCGGATAATACTTAAAAGCACACTTTAAAATTCACAAAAAGTTCTTAGCGAACTTTCAAGCCGCTCAAGCTTTAACCCTTTCATGCCCAACTTTTTTCTAGTACATGTAGGGTTTCAAAACTATTTTTTTCTTGAAAACGGTGGGGTCAAGAAACTCGAAAAATCTTTTTTCAAAAAGGTAGGTGCCTTCCTTGCAGTGCTAGAAGCTGCTCAATTTTTACCTGCTAATGCTCAGTACAATTCTCCTAGAGTATTTACAATAGTCCAACTGCGTGAAAAACGTAGCCAAAATAGTCTAAATTGATAAGTTTTATCAGTTTATCACTATTATTGCAACATAACGAAGTTATATGAAAAATTCATTTTCCGTCGTAAACGTAAACGGTCCCTGGCAGCACTGCTCCATTGGAGTTCAATCAGACTAATTGCAATAACTTCAGTTCTAGAGCTGATCCTTATAACTGTTAATACTCAAATGAAAGCCAATAGTCACATTTATTAGCCTTACTTGTTTTTGTGAGCAAATCTTGCCTCAATCAAAAGTTATAGGTGTTCAAAAACGTTGTTGTCCACAAACAACATTGGCATGAATGGGTTAATAGAACTTGTTAACCCGCTATTAGAACATAAAACGTATTGCAAAATTGCTTAAAACGAGAAGCTTATGTAGCTCCTTTATATCAACTTTTGGTTGCTTGGGTATTTACTCAAGATGTGCTTACAAAAGTAATTATTAATTATTACGACTTTAACCCTTTATTTCAGAACTAACAGTGGGGGTGGGCGTAGCGTATGGTAGGTGTTGGTAAATCGAGCGCACCTGGGTTCGAGTCCCGACCCCGCACATAGGGTTAGAAATTTTTCATAGGAGATTTTTCTAACTCGAAGAGGCGAATGACCTTAAGGTTAAAATTTCTATAATCGAAATAAAAAAATAACAGTAATACATGGTGATGTATTTAATGCCGGAACAGCTCTAGTATGGACAAACTTCAGCTCTAGTATTTCCATAGAGGGCCGCCTTGGGGAGATCTGATTATTCCAGCACTTGTTGTGCTTTTCTTGCACTTTAATTTGTTTACAAAGTGGTTTGCCCGTTTAAAAGTTACCGGCTTTGGAAAAAGTGCTATTTTCAATCAAAAAACGTGAATATCTCCACACATATTATCGATAGCAAGTTTCCGTCTTCGGCAAAGTAATGCAATTTAATAGTCCAAACAATGTTCTAGAACATTTATATAATGGAAAAAATCTAGAAAAAAAATTAAGATGAAAATACTGTTTTTAAGAGGCCTTTTACAAATAATGTCCCATATCTCTAAAAGCTTAAAAGATAGAGAGTTGAAGTTTTCGGGTAAAATGTTTGTAACTAGTTTCTCTACAACTTTGCTGAAGTAAGTATTCGTCTATCTGAATTATTGAAGAAAGTAAATTTCGTAACTCACTTTTAGGGGGATTAATCATCAATCCAATAAAACAAAAAGAAGGGGAGTTCTACTCCAAGAAACTTTCTCAAAGACACCACATTGCTAAAGTCAACCGTTTTGACGCAATCTAAAAAACCCCCTTTTTGCTCTTTGGGACCACTGTGGCGGTGGTTTTGTTGCCAAAATCATGCGATCAATAATTATAATAGTTGTCAAGACTAAATTTGAGTAATAGGAGAAGCTTACGAACGTTTCAGTGATTAGTTCCTCTAGACGGGAAATAATTGTTTAAAGTTTTCTGCTTGTAAATATAATAAAAGGTGACTTCTATAAAGTTGTAGAGTTTATTTTATTAACTTTGTTGAAGACATCAAGCCTCTTTCTTCAATACTATTGAAGTTATTACTCATTGTTTATAATCGAATCCTTATAAACACATTTTATCATTTTTTATGTTTTTAACGACATTCAATTAGCAAAGGACTGGAAAGTGAAGTATATTTTTCAATATTAAAAGCCATAGTACTCAAGGGAGAGCAAGGAGTTGAAGGAAGAAAGTTTAGAAAAGCGTGGAAAAGGGTCATATGAGCAAGCTTAGAGTTTACCGACGACTTAACCCTCTGCTAACGAAGGAGTCAGGATCTTTTGGCATTAGAATCACGTGAGTCTGCGGCATGTCCGGACGAGCATAAAGTAACTTGGTACTTAATGCTGTCGGAACCGACATTTTATAATATTAACTTAGTGCTGTGTGAAATTCCCAAACCAGAAATTTTTTTGAAAACGCTAAATTTGTGTGCATAAGGACACAAGATCTAACATAAAGTATATTTTTTAGTGTTGCGGATTCTCCTCGCCCGTAACTAACGCTAACAACTTAATGCTAGTGAGATAAGTTCAAACCAGCGCTATATAATCACATAGCACCAGGAGTTTGGTTTTTGTACCAGCAGACTGTTTCGGTTCACAATCCTTAATATCGAGACATCACTCGGTACCAGCCAGTTGTTTGGGGTTGACGCAAAACGTGTGACTTTTTGAATTTTAGTGTCCAACTAGCGTCAAATTAGTTACTGACGAGGAGAATCCGACACACTAAATGACTACACTTTATTAACTTAGTGCCAGGACTGAGCTAGAACCGGATTCGAGAGCGAATTAGTTATCAACATAGAACTAGGTATTTGAAATAAACATTGACTGCCTATTTTTTGGCTATTTCCAAGTTAAACTAATTGAAAGTAGCGCCATTTTTTCTTAAACATCTAATAACATTTTCTTTCATTTTCTATTTCGACTAGTATAACCTTTCATTTGAGCAATACCTGTTATAAAAAAAAGCAATTCGTCTGATTGGGTTTCGTTGTAGCAGTGCTTCCAGGAACAGTACACGTTGACGACGAAAAATATTCTTTTATATATCTTCGTTATCATACTTAGTTGCGTTTCGGCTTCGCCTCATCAGAAACCGACACTAACTTATTGTCGGAATAGATTAGCGCCGGCTTGACGCAAATCTCTTAGAACTAAAACACACTTTATATTTCAATCGAACGACTGATCAAATGTGATGTCCCGTTCGAGCAGAAGTTCTGTTTATGCCGATGAGACACAGTGAAGCCGAAACTTGTCTTGGCTTAGCAGGCCTATGCGAAAGCACTACGCTATATTTCACCCTAAGGAGGAAAATTTGGTAAAAACTAAAATTTCTCACTAGGGTGAAAATTTGTTGGTAAAAACCAGTCTTTGTACAGGAGGGCTCAAATCCTTATTTCATACTTAGTTGCGTTTCGGCTTCGCCTCATCAGAACTTCTGCTCGAACGGGACATCACGTTTGATCAGTCGTTCGATTGAAACACAAAGTGTGTTTTAGTTTTAAGAGATTTGCGTCAAGCCGGCGCTAAACTATTCCGACAATAAGTTAGTGTCGGTTTCTGATGAGGCGAAGCCGAAACGCAACTAAGTATGAAATAAGGATTTGTGCCCTGCTGTACAAAGACTGGTTTTTACCAACAAATTTTCACCCTAGTGAGAAACTTTCGTTTTTACCAAATTTTCCTCCTTAGGGTGAAATAGCGTAGATCTTCGTTATGTTTTTAATATTATTGAAAACTGGTTAAATCTATCAATTTAGACTGTCTTCGACAACGTTTCCCTCGCGATTGGACTATTGTAAATATTCTAGGTGAATTGTATTGAGCATTCGAAAGTACATATTGAGCAGCTTCCAGCACTGCGAGGAAAGCACCTAGCTTTATGAAAGAGTTTTTTTCGTATGATCCACGCTTGTACACAGAAACTTCAATTTTTTACGTAATATTCGATTTACGTAACTTTTTTTTACGAACTAAATTGAAAATAACGAACTCTTCTTTTTACGAACCGAGTTCGTTAAAAAAGGTTGAGTACGTACAGTACAGTATGAAGTTGTATACAATTTAACATGTTGTTAGCTAACTGTTCGTAATAAAGTTGGGTATTTTCGAAATGGGGTTGACGAGCACATGACGGAAATCGATGTCTGAACTCATTTTTTAAATCCAGGATGCGACTTCCAGATTAGATAAATTCTCGATAACCTCAAAAATATGGGTATTTCTGAATTGGGGTTGACTAGTTCATGACGGAAAACGATGCTTGAAGCCATTTTGAAATCCAAAACTACAACTTCCGGTTTGGATAAATTCTATATAACCTTAACAATATGGATATTTTCTATATAACCTTAACAATACGGAATTTTCTCTATAATTTCAGAAATATGGGTATTTTCAAATTTGGGTTGACTAGTACATGACAGAAATCAATGTCTGAAGCCATTTTGAAATCCAAATCGGCGTCTTCCGGTTTTATTAAATTCTCTCTATGGATATTTTCGGAATGGGACGAATATAGAGTAGATATAGACATAGTAATTAGTGCTGATATTTTTTAAAAAAATTGCTCAACCATAAGTTACTGTAATGGCCTTCAAAATGGCGTCATTGATAGACTTTCGTCATCTACTCGTAAAAACCATTTCAAAAATACCCGAAGGATCCAAGTGACCAAATAGTTGAAAGGTTCGTAATAAAGCGAAAAAATACCCTTTTAGTTACGGTTATACAAAATTTCGCTCAAGTGGAAGTCGCCATCCTGGATTTCAAAAAAATGGTACCAAACTACTATTTTCCATCACCTACTTGTCAAGTCTGTTCGAAAAATACCCATTATTAGCATTATCAAGAATATTGCTCAATAAGAAGTTGCCATCTTGGATTTCTAAATGGTTTCAAACATCTATTTTTATCATCTATCTATCAAGTCCGTTCCGAAAATATTGTTAGGGTTATCGAGTACAGTGAGACCCCAATTTTATCATTCCCTTGGTATATTGTAGCCTGACCAAATGGGACGTAACAGGAACATATTTTTCCTTTCTTTTTAATTAACCGAAGCTATTCAAATATTCTACTTCAGTCCCTAGACATAGCCTCATGGCCCAGATTATTTAGTATGAATTTCTCTTAGGGGGGTCTTCAAGCACAAAATTTAAATATAGGTAAAAAAAACATCTTTGAGATAAGAAAAATATGCTCAATAAAGGATTTACTCGTATTCGACTTGGAAAAATTTCATAGAAGTCCTATAAAATCTGGCCAAAAAGTTGATAGTAGACTAAATCGGGAACAGAAAAAATCGGGGTTTGATAAAATCGGGTCTTCACTGTATACTACTCAACCGTGAGTCGCCATCTTGAAGTTCTAAAAGGTTCCATCCGTCCATTCTCATCATCTGCTAGGAAACCCCGTTCCAAAAATACCCATACTGTTAAAGTTATCGAGAATATTGCTGGACCGGAAGTCGCCATCTTGGATTTCTCTAGTCTAGTCTAGTCTACACATACACAGCCAATACATGTAGGGATCCTGGAAAATTGCAGACGTTCGTCCACAATTTTTCTTGTCATTATTATTGTTTGTGGCACATATTGAATATGACACAAGCATTAAAGCGGCCAGGCCAACTGTGCAGCGCACAAATAAAGATGATTCAAAATGTATAATTTTGAATCATCTTTATAACCCTATAACCCGGGCTCATTCAATGAATAATTTAATCAACGGATCATTTTAAACCTTGAATAAGGAAGAAACGTGGACAACCGTAAACAACCGTTTCAATTGGATGGGAGTTTTATAAATCGTTGGGAGTGACTTTGCTAAGAGGGTTAATGTCACTCCTTTGGTCCTAGGTTCCTGGGATGGGACAGAAGTATTTAGCCCTGCCCTGGCTAATGAGCCCGGGTTATAGCGCCCTTACTCGCTCTCGGAAGTCGCCATCTTGGATCTCAAAAAAATCCAAACATCCGTTTTCATTATCTACTTATGAAGCCCGTTCCAAAATACTCGAATTGTTGGGGTTATCGAGAATATTGCTCAACTAGCAAATATTAATACGAATGTGATACGAACTTTTTTACGAACTAACTCCCTATTAACGAACTCTTTTTCTACGAACTAACTCCCAAAAAACCAAACACTTTTCTACGAACGAATTCAAAACCATATCTTGTTTCGGGATTTAAGTCACAGATGCAGTAGCATTGTTCGCGGTTCGACTAATTCAATTTAGTGGTTGTGAATTTGTTCGCAACATTAAAATCTTGATTGATATTTTCTCGATTGCACACATCCAGCGAGTGCGGGGTCTGCTCTGAAATCTACGACCTCTTCCAGGTTTTCTGTTTAGAAAAAACTTTAGCTGATCCCTCTTCCGGCATTCGTACTACATGTCCAGCCTAATGTAGCCTCCCAATATCGGCATCATGGACGTGTAGAGCCCCTGTGTTAGCGATTTCTCCACAGCAGATTGGGTGCACGTCTGTAGGCAGCGGGACTTAAGATGACTACGCAAACCATAGAAAGCCCTATTCGTAGCTGCAACGCGGCCAATATCGTCACTACTATGTCTGAATTCGTTGACAATACCGTACCCTACCGATATCCACCGACTAACACCGTTTGGACTGTCTCGTTCTCTACCGACTACCATGCGCCTTGTCTTGTCACAGTTTTTAGTCAGTCCAGATGTTACAGCTTCCTTTTAAAAGGCAAAAATGCCTCTTTCACTGCTCTGCGATCAACGCCTGTGATGTTGATGTTGTCCACGGAGCTAGGAAGTATGTGAGATCTTATACTCCTGTTCGTGTTTGAAAAAAATCATTGCAAAACCATGATGGAGGTGGCCATCTTCATGATCCAGATATTATGTATTTTTGTGCAAGCTCGTTTTATTGGCACACGACCAACGCTACCCGAAATATTATTCATGGATCCACTCTTGCCTCGTGAACTGATTCATGATAGCTAGTATAATAACGCCAAGAGAAATTAAGAAAATCTTGATAAAGCTGCTGATAGTATGAATATGAGTCACATTGTCCTGCGGGTCGAATTTGACAGTAAGCTCGAAAATTAAAAATCACAATAACGCACAAACATGTTACGCAAATTGTGATCATGAATCACACCACTCTGTCAGAAAAATCTTATAGTAAAGTCATGAATGAAATAAATTACGAAAATCGTAATTAACTACCAGAAACCATGAGCATCGTTCCTTTTTCGGAATTTTTATAAGTAATAAAATTGTATGATGCACATTATTCTAATTTTTTTGATGAAAATTGAAATGAGAATCGAAAATTACCGAGTGTAGAATAGAAACAAGATTGAATATTTGGATTGTCGTAGAAAAACGCAAGTTGCTACTTTTGCTACTCGTTTTCGTATAGAGAAAGGGACTTTGACTTTATTGTTTTGTTTCCCTTTTATTAAGTGACGAGGGAGGCATCGAAAAATGCAGATGAATCCTTTAAATTCCATTGTTTATTGAATAAATATGAAAATTTCAGGCCCTGATTACCTCATTAAATGACCATAGATTGTTTTAAAGTATATCACTATTAGTAGACACATGTGAACGCCTAAAGCAACTGGTTTGTCCCGAGTGATGTCCCGGGAAGCAAAGGCATAATCTCTGGATTGCTGACGAGAAAGCGAAGACGAACTCTTGTCTTTTTGCTG
This sequence comes from Topomyia yanbarensis, assembly GCF_030247195.1. Lineage (NCBI taxonomy): Eukaryota > Metazoa > Arthropoda > Insecta > Diptera > Culicidae > Topomyia > Topomyia yanbarensis. The sequence continues at coordinate 163,769,385 of NC_080670.1, forward strand.
GGGAATCAAATGTTTGAAACTATGCAATATTAATCCCCAAAAGAGAAAAATTGGATTAAACCAATTTGCGCGCAAGACCTAATTTAAGTTAAGTTTGATTTCTGAAGGTACATTTAAACAAAACTTTGACCGTTTTGACCTTAAGATTGAACTGTGAAAACCTGTAAACTGTCACTTTGAAAACAAAAAAGCAGTTTTGGCAAAATCTTCACGAAAATCAATCAGTAACATACAAACGCTCGAGCCCTTCGCGACCATTCACACACACAATTACGCTCGCGATCTCGCGAACAGGATAATTTCTTGGTGACTAACGTTTTAGCACTTATAAATTTACAAACGCGGTCTCAAGAGTGAACCTACAGACGGTCGTGTTCGGGCGATCATGAATCGGTCACGCAGCCTAGTTCCATGCCTTTAGTTGGACCAATAAAAAATGACTCTTATATCCAGTAGACAACACCTTCATGGTGACATGACCATGACCCTACAGATATGGAAAAACTCACTCTCTTAGGGCATCTGAACCGTACACCGAACATTAAGTATCAGATTAACGGTCCGCGCGCGATCATCCAAGAACACACGCGAATATGCTAATAGACACACGGTTATAAAATATATACACGCGAAGTTACCTACACGATAGCACACGTGACATAGAAACGCCCAAGCGTTCGAACACGTTAACGTACAAACGTTGGAGCCCGTCGTGATGATACACGCAAACGCAAAGTTCCTACGCCCGCACGTATCTTAATCGTAAATGAATATCACATTTAGAATCACGGCCCGCTGCAATTGGCCTTAAGCAGTGTTTTAGTGGGTGACATTTTCCGTCATGTCTGCAATTGTAGTGAGTGATTCTTGCGGGAAGCTCTTTCGAGTCTCTAGTTACACAGCTCCAGTAGAACAATCCTCGAAAAAAGAACGTATGCATAGGTTCGATAAAATGGTACTCGGCTAAATCGCTCATACGGCAAAATGGCGCTCAGTGAAACTACTACGGCTCGAGTATTCCATTATTGCTGGCAGAACCTGTTGTACGTTCCGTGGTTTAAAATTCATTATTTTCGATGGTCCCACTAAGAAATGCAATCAATATTTTTTTGGGTATCCAATATTCCCATCTCGTCGGACTAGTAGGACAATCAGATTAGATACGCGACAAAAAATTAAAAAAAAACCTAACCCTAATAATATATTTTCTCGATTCCACACAGTCAGACCACCTGGGCTTCGCGTCTTGTAGTAGGGGAAAGAGGGTAGCAGTGGAACTATGAAAACGTATTGTTTTCATAGTTCCACTGTTACTCTCTTTGCCTACACCGGATAACGGAAGTGAACCGTTTTCGACCAACTAAAACACTGACCTGCATATCACGCGCCGTGGACAACTCCATTCAACCTATACCCTTACACATATCAACAAGCCGCCGCCACAGCCGCACAATCCGGCTCTTTGTTAGGTGTGCGTGCCTGGTCAGTTCGGGATGGTTCATCCCGCAATCGTCCGGTTGTCTGTCGTCGTCATCGTCATCGTCGCCGTCGTTGTCCACGTACGTTCGCGACTCCTTTCACTTTTTCACTTTTATGATCGAAAACAAATAATAACTTCGATAAATATACCCGTGGTTGTTTTCGGTTTTCGAACGATTTTGCGTTATTTTCGGCAGATCCGATGCGTCGCGCGAAACAAAACGCGAAGTGGTCGAAAAGGCCTTCATTTTGGTTGAAGCACAAGGGGGGACTGCGCGCTGCGGTGAAGACGGAACCTGTGCAACATTCGCTAGTGCACATTCGAGGCCGTTGTCGTTGACGCCGCCGCCGCTGCTAAAATCGTTGAATGGCACGTCGTATATCGGCAATATTGCAGAGCATTTAATAATTGCCGCAAGCAATCGTAAAAAATCCACCGTTTTACGTGTCGGCCAAGAAGTGATCTTTCTCTCGATTGGTATATAAAATTCGTTCAACAATCGCGCATCTCACTCTCGTTTTTTCTTGTTTTTTTTGCCTTTCTCATATAAAGAAAGGCTATGCAATCACTGTAAAAATCGACTTTTTAACCAAGGCCCGGAGGGCCGAGTGTCATACACCATTCGATTCAGTTCGTCGAGATCGGCAAATGTCTGTGTGTGTGTATGTATGTGTGTGTGTGTGTATGTGTGTGTGTGTCATTTAAACTCACACAATTTTCTCAGAGATGGCTGAACCGATTTTCGCAAACTTAGTTTCATCTGAAAGGTATAACGTTCCCATGCTATTGAATTTTTAGTTGATCCGACTTCCGGTTCCGGAGTTACGGGTTGAAAAGTGCGGTCACACAGCAAATTCCCATATAAACTGGTACCACCATGATGTTCAAATGATGTAAAACATATCAAAATTGATGTAACATTACTCTAGTTTGCGGGTCTGGATCACTAATGATCAATCAAAGCAGCTTTGACCACATTGGTCACCTATGACGGTTCATGACACCCCCGGGGAACCCGCCAAGTTCCTAAACTAATATCACACCCATTCCACAACGAATTCACTACCGATTTTTACAAACTTGATTTCAAATGAAAGATACAGTAATGCCATTGACTGCTGCTGAATTTCATTCGGTTCTGACTCTTGCTTCCGGAGTTACAGGGGTGTTAGTAAGGATACACTGGAATTTTCCATATAAATCGGTACAATCGTAATACCTCAGAGGCTAAAAACTATTGAAATGGTCACCAAATTACTTCTATTCACAGATCTAGATCACTGATTGCCAATCAAACATTCTTTGAATATATTGTCCACTATCGACGATTCCGGAAGTCCGGAATTTCGGGCATATTCCACAATTAAAGTCACATCGGTTCATCGGTGATGACTGAACCGATTTTCTCAAACCAAGTCTCAAATGGAAGGCAAAATATGCAGTTGAGTATTGCGTCGCCGGCCCTCCCCCCCCCCCCCTCCGCCTTGCCCTTGCACCTCCCTCCTTCATCACTCCCCTCCTCTTGGACTACCCTCACGCCCGCATTTCCTTCATCCACCCCGTATACCAAAATAAGATGAAGGATTTCTGACGCATCCTCCACTCCCACTCTACTAACCCCCCATTCCCTACATGTTCAAACCCATTCCACCAACCTTTCCAAATTATAATCACATGAAGATAACATTGAACTCATTATGCTACATAGTATGGATTGAACTCATGCTTATTAAGCTAATTAAATATTATTCTTTTGCCTTTCTTATATAGAAAGGTTATGCAATTGCTCCAAAAACTGACTTTCTAACCGAGGCCCGGAGGGCCGAGTCTCATATAACATTCGACTCAATTCGCCGAGATCGCAAAATATCTGTGTGTATGTATGTGTGTATGTATGTATGTATGTATGCATGTATGTATGTATGTATGTATGTATGTATGTATGTACGTATGTATGTATGTATGTATGTATGTATGTGTGTATGTGCGGATTTGTTAACAAAATGTCCACATCGGTTTCTCTGAGATGGCTGAACCGATTTTTACAAACTAAGATTCAAATGAAAGGTATAATATTCCCTAGGTTGCTATTGAATTTCATTTTCAACCGACATCTTGATCCGGATTACGAGTTGAAGAGTATGGTTACAAAACAAAATTTGTTGATTTGTCCACATCGGTTTCTCGGAATTTTCTGAACCGATTTTGACAAACTTGATTTTAAATGAAAGGTCCATCAGCTGCTGTTGAATTTTGTGTGGATCCGAGTTCTGGTTCCTGAATTACAGGGTGATACGTACGATCACGCAGCAAATTCCGATTGTAACGAATTTTGCGATGAATGTAAAAAGGTGATTTTTTTTCCAAAATGTGCACAACTGTTGAATTTGTAGATCTAGGTCCCCAACAGTCATTCAAAGGCTCTTTGGTCACACTGGCCACCATCGACGGATCCTGAAGTATCCAAATTCAGAATAACGGTTATATTGGTTTCTCTAAAATGGCTAGACCGATTTGATCAACTTAGTCTCAAATGAAAGGTGTCGCGTCCCCGGAAACTGATATTAAATTCCATCTCCATCCGACTTCCGGCTCCGGAGTTACGGGTTGTGGAGTGCGATCACATAGAAAACTCCGATTCAAACCGATACCGCGATGAATGCAAAAAGGTGCTCTTATATATGTACTTGCCAAGTGTAATAAGAATGAAAGAGATTTCCATAATGTTATATTGTACGAACCAGCTATTATATCATAGTTTGGAGAAATGAGAAAGGCACAATTGCACCTCTAGGTGGATTAAAACAGGTTTTTTGTCTGCGATCGGATCGCTCCGATTGCCACCGCCGCCGCACACCGCCATCACAAAATGCGGAGACATTCACTTCTTCACGATGCAGCTTCTCACGGTTCGAGATTGCTGATGTGCTGCTACTGTTACCCCTTCCTCATGCGGTCCAGTGATGATCGGTCATTCCCGGGAGTGTTGATTTGCTACCGTAGTGGTAGTGGTCATGGCTGGGGCTGTTTGTGGAGCTTCCAAAAGAAGTAGTTATGTGTAAAGTAAATGTGTTGAAAATTCTCGCCGATTATCATTGGACTGGTTCGGATTGTTTGCTTGCGTTTAAATCCGAATGCACCCTTGGTGTTGATTATTCGTAGCATCTTTGATTAACAGAATTTTTATTTATAACAATATTTTGATTTTCATATCGCTTGAATTTAGTTATTTTTGGTGTGTATTCGTATGACATCAATGGCGGCTTTAATGAGTACTTCCAAATATCCGAATAAATGTTTTGGACCAGAGCGTAAATTTTTCATATAGATTTTACATGTCTTTCGCATTAGCACTGCACACTGCAAGTACAGATTGTCTGCCAATTTGAAAATGTTTCGAAAATTTCACCGTATAAAAACGTTACTTTTCATGGTTTCAATGTTTTTCCGGAAAGCAGTATTTTGTAAATTTGGTATTTTTTGGATCGGGAATCCAGCATTTGAATTTCTTGGTTAAACAACCATCTGAATCTGCTTGGATAGCTAGTGTTATTGAATCCGAGATTAATAACCTAAATAAAATCGTATTTTGTTTTCTACAATCAAATGAAACTATATAACTTCTTCATAATCGAATAAAAAATGTCCTTTTCCATGTGTGAATCAGAGACCAAACGGTTCCCTTTCCTAATTCGAGAAGTATCAGCTGGTGGGTAGCATGGCATCGAAAGAAGCCAACTTAATTTGGCGCTCATTTGAATGAAAATGAGCTTAAAATTCTCCGCTTGTCATTCGACCGTTGGCATTATTGCTGTTGACAACGAAGAAGTCTCGCACCGTTCACCAGTGTCTGGTTAGATCCGGGAGAGCCAAAACTAATTTGAATGCGACAAAGATGTTGTTTGGATGACCTGGCATAGATGAGAAAACAAAACAGACAATCGCGTGTTAAGAGATGAGATTTCAGTAGGATGCAGTTGTCCAAGCTAGTGGAAAATTTGGCTGGATCAAGTGGTGCGGCGGTAGCTCAAACGGCTTCTGTGCAAGCCGTCTCATAGAAGTCGTTCACATTTGTGGTCTGGGCCAATTTGCAAAAAAGGACACTTTCGATCGATTCTAGACTACATTAAAAAGCAGAAATGTTAATTGAGATTTTGAAGCCTTTTTCGACTTTGTCTCATCACTGGCTGACGACCGCCTTGGCCGTCAGTTAGATACTAAATCCAGAAATGTCACACAATTTGTGTGCCCGGTTTATAAGAACTGCTTGTGATGTGACGTCCTGGTTAGTGCAGAAATAAGACCATATACATAGCAAAATAGAGATTTTTGTCTAGCTAGGTTAAAGCCATTTTGTACATATGGGCACAATAACTAACTTCAATAAGTGTTTTGACTTCGTTTCATCAGTAGCTGAAAGAGCTGACAGTTTAACAATGAAATTCTATGGAACTGGACAGAAATTAATCCAACTGTTCAACGATTGACATTGAATCACAATGTCGAAATTCGCATACCTTATTTGGCAGGCAATATGTACCGATGGAAAGCGAAGAGAACTTTTCGCTAGAACGGGCATTATCAACGATGAAATTTTTAAACATCTTACCATATTTGGAGCAACAAAATGACAAATCATTATTTTTTTTGATTATAGAGGTTTATACCTTAGGTTTTAACGCCTCTTTTTCGGGTTAGAGAAATCTTTTTTTGGAAAAATCTCTAACCCTATGTGCGGGGTTGGGCATCGAGCCTAGATAAGCTGCGTACAAGGCAATCGATTTACCAACTACACTATGTCCGTCCCCTTATCATTATTTTGGGTGGAATGGTTTGAGTCTAATTCGTTACATTTTTCCCCCACGGACATGAATCCAATGAATTGCCACGGGCAACACGTACAATCGGAATGTGTTCAGTCATGATGAAGCGCGAACTCAGAATGAACAGAATTGAGGAATGGTCCGGATATGACTGTACAAGTTATTATGACCTTGTAACGCAAATTTATTTTTATCGGATGAATGATTGCGTTTTGTTAGTCACTTTACTTGCATTCATGCCATCTTCACTTTTGTATTATTACTCATATTAATAAATAGTTACATGCATTGCTGGCTCGCGGAACGGGTGCATATTAGAGTGACAGGAAAAAATGACCTCTATCGGCCCACCGCTGAGTCGATTCCTAGTCCCACCAGGAGTACTTGCACCAAATTTAAAGCAAATCGGACAAGTCTAACTACCGGACCAACGTGACTGAAGTTTGTATGGGAATTTTCGACTATTTACATGGAGAAAACCCACCAGCTCGCATTTTCGCCGCTAGGTGGCACTGTATGCATCGTATTATCACAGTAAGTGAAAATAAGAAAGATAATGTAATTTTCTACAACTTTGTCGAAGACTGCTAGTAAATCCGGCTTTGTTAAAAGAAGTTATTAAACTTTTAACGAAGTGATGTCTGAGTCAGTTTTGCATGGGGCCTAGCAGTGCATGGTTGTGTATCAGTACTCGAGTCACACGAACTAAACATTTTTGTGAAATAATCGTTAGGTTTAGCTCAATGGTATGTTTACAAGAATTATAGTGAATAATACGAGTCATGCTTTGGTTAGAAAATTTTAGTTCCTCCTGTTACCGCACAGAGGGCGCCAACACTAACTTTTCAACGGAGAGAGATAAAATTTGGTTTCTTCTTCAAAGTTATAGAGCAGGTATTTTTCGTTATTTCATCCGAACATCTTGATACTCTATCTCTCTTCTATGAAAAGTTAGTGGTGGCGCCCTCTATGCGGTCACAGGTAGAACTAAAATTTTCTAACCGAAACATAGCCCGCATTATTTAAAACAATTATTGTAAGCATACTATTCAGCTAAATCTAACCATTATTTCACAAAAATGTATAGCTCGCGGGACTCGAGTACTGATTCTCAACCATGCACTGCTAGGCCCCATGCAAAACTGACTCAGACATCACTTCGTTAAAAGTTTAATAACTTCTTTTAACAAAGCCGGATTTACTAGCAGTCTTCGACAAAGTTGTAGACAATTAAATTATCTTTCTTATTTTCACTTACTGTGATAATACGATGCATACAGTGCCACCTAGTGGCGAAAATACGAACTAGGGAGTTTTTTCCATGTAAATTGTTGAAAAATTCCATACAAACTTCAGGCACGTTGGTCCGGTAGTAAGACTTGTCCGATTTGCTTCAAATTTGGTGCAAGTACTCCTGGTGGGACTAGGAATCGACTCAGGGGTAGGCCGATTGAGTTTTCAAAAATTCATCATTTTTCTGGGCAGTCTAGTGCATATGAATCGAAACCAGTAAATGAATACTTTAAATGATCCTTTAAAAATTTTCGGCAGCCAGCTGCTCAGAGCAATCAATACATGGTAACACAACTGGGACAGTTGACACATCCCTAGTAACAATTGAGGTTTTATGATAGTTTTACAGCCATTCATAAAACTTAGATTGCACTTGTAGCGTGCTATAAAACTGTGTGCGGAGGCAGAGGATTTCTCGGTTTCTAGCAACAACACGTATTGAACAAACATCCCATCCCATTGTTTAGATCTTTGGTGCAGGCATACTTACGCATAGTTCAAACGACGCATGTCTTAAACCAAAACCTACAACTACTGCGAAATTTGTGCTTTCATAGTCAATCTGACAGTTTATAGCATAGACAGGAAATACGACTAAGTATTGTTTAGTATATTCAACGCACATTGCATCACCCTTCTGATGGTTTTAGTGGGGTTGTATGGTATTGTGACAGAAATGTATCTTCCCTCAATCGGCAGGGAACTTCTCCTCATATTATTTTGGACAGCTCAGATAACAATTTTACAGGCTTTGAATTGATAGCATACTGAGTTTACTTAAACTCAGTGTACGAAAACATCCGAGATTTGCACGATCTTGAAGGGAAGAGGTGTTAGATTATACTGTTTGCTCCGACAGCATTACGCATAAGTTGGCGAATTGACTCGTGCATACCGAGCTCGAAATATCGTTATTTAATGATAAATATATCTTCGTTGATCATTTAAACGTTTCGCTAGATACGTATTATAACATATCGTAATCCCAAATATACGATTTATACGAAGAGGGCTTATGGGTTGCATGAGTAGTTTCCAATGTATTGGATGATATCTTAGATGTGAAGAAACTAACTAATAGTAGTAGCATACGAAGAAGTTTATCTGCTTCGGACTGTGGGGGATTCTAGAGAGTTTCGAAACTGGTAGTCGCGTATGTTAGAAACTTGGGTCCAGTTATAGAAGCTACATCTATCAATACCAGACTTCACTCGCGTTGTGTGATTGTTTGATTTTAGTGTCCAACTGGTACCAATTTGTTGTTAGTTCGGATTTAGCGTCTGAATCTAAGTTGGTGCCAGTTACTGAAGAGATGAATTCGAAATACCTAATCCAATTAGTCTAAGCGTTAACCTTACAGCTATTCTGGAAGCATGTAAGTTTCTTCGCTCATGTCTACGAATGTTCACTGATTCATTTTGAATATATTGCAGTGTTGTATAACCTAAAATACCTTTAAAATTTAATCTTTATTCCATATCGCTGTATTTAAAATGAAATTTATTAAATTGCTTGTCTATCTGACTGAAAAGGATCGCATTACCTTCGATATGCGCACGACCTTGTGACACTGCACTGTGGAACATTTAGTTTTAGCAAATCAAGACTATTTTGCTTTTAAGGTTTTTTTACATAGGGAAAGTAGCAGAAGTTAATACAATAATGTATTGGATTATTAATTTCCTTTTATATGAATTAATCCATCGTAAAGTGATCATTCAATTGATTTATTTTATATGACAGGAGCACATATTTGAAACGACAACAAACTCACACGCGAACAAGGCAATGATTGCGTCGGCTTAGTGAGACGAGGGAAGAGAGAACTGTTCGTTCGTTTGTGTATGTGGTAGGATTCTCTCTATGCAATTCTGATTAGCGTGTAATTGCAAGCTCGCCTGTTACGAACTGGAAACCATTTTAAAGTATAAAGTATGGTTTACTTAGAATCCGACAAATATAAAACCAGTTGTTTCTCGGAATTGATTTGATGTAGAAACAATGTAATTTAATCAACATGAAGATATTTTATTGTACTTTCATAAATAAAAATCGCAAAATTACTCCGACTTTCTTTGGTATTCCAACCATAGTCTCGGGCACTCGAGAGTTTTGCTTCCTTTAACGCTCATGCCTAATGGACGTAGAGAGCGACAGGGAATATCAGTGATTTATATAGAGAAAGTTTTGCGCACCACTTTGCTGAATACGCAAACCATAGAAAGTTCTAAGCGTAGCCACAACACCGCGCGACTAACATCGTTATCACGTGTCATTAGTGCTCCAGCATACATGAATTCGTCGACAAGCACTGGGAATCATCATCAATATGGATGCCATTTGAAAAAAGGTGGTCAGTAGATGCCAAAAACTGATGGTTGACGCCATTTTCAACTGCAATAGGGTGGCTTTCTGTTACCACAAAACAGAGAAAGCTATCGTCAATGTGGGTGTCATGTGAAAGGTGGTTGGGGTAGATGAGATAAATTCATGATTGACACCATTTTTAAATACAAGTCAGCGGTTTCCAGTTACCGCAAAATATTAAACGCATTCATCATTTTGGGTGTTGTTTGAAAAGAAGTGGTCAGTAAATGCCAGAATTCGATCGCTGTCGCCATTTTGAAATACAAATGATGATGTAAATTGTTGATTGAGGACATTTTGAAATCCAAGATGGCGGCTGTTAATAAATTTTGATCAGTTTGACCTTTGAAACTAGTAGGAAATGACAGAAATTGATAATCGAAGCCATTTTAAAATTATAAATGGCGACTTCCGGCAACTTCAAAACAGTGGAAATGGTCATCACAGTGCACTATGATTATCATTTCCATAGCAGTGGCTGTCTTTTGATAGAGGATGGTCAGTAGATAACGATTGGAGATTGAAGCCATTTTGAAATCCAAAATGATGATTTTCGGTTGACACAAAACAATGGGAACTATTCTCAATGTGTCAATAGATAAAGAGTGATTATTAGATGATGAAAATTGATGATGCTTGTCCTTTTTTGATCTTGTAGAATTAAGCTGAAAACTGGCCAAATTCTACCAACATTTTGTTGTATAAATTTGAAGAAATCTTTGTTTAAATAATAGAAGCATTCCGAACGCTTAGCATAGGAAACTTATTTGCATTCAGATATGAAAAAAGATAATTAGTGCTTACATGGAAAGCATTGTCCAAGAAGAAAATATTTGTCTTGATGAACAGCTCATGAAATAAAGAATCACTAATTGAATTATTATTTATTCAACATATACTGCATACTCATATTATTCGTTTTAATTATTATATTCTTGTTGCCATCAAAGATTTATCCGTGTTTTGTGACAAAATGTCGAAATAAACAAGGTGGCGTCGCTAACCTGAAATTCGTGACCTAGTACTTAGGGACCATTCGTTAGGGCGCCACATTCGTAACCTAGTACTTAGGGACCATTCATAAAGTACGTTAGGCAAAAATTACCTAAAATTACTCCCTTTCTCCCATGTTACAAATTGTTACAAATTTCTTTATTCCCCCCATTGGCGCCATTTTAAAATCCAAGATAGTAGCTTTTGGTTATAACAAAACAGTGAAAATCCTCACCATTATTAGGATAATTGATTAAAGGATGGTCACATTCATGATCAAAGCCATATCGAAAATACAAAATGGCGGTTTCCGGTTACCAGTAAACAGTGAAAATTATCTGTAGAGGTGCAATTGAAAGAAGGTGATTAGGAGATGACGTAAATGGATGAAATTTAAGATGATTGGCACAAATCAATTAAAATCATCATCAATAAGGGTGTAATTTGAAAGGAGGTGGTCAGTAGATGAGGGAGATTGATGATAGACGCATGACAATTGTCACTTATGATGACTTCACTTACTTATGTAACCGTTAGAATCGCATTTACTGTTGTCACGTCACGTTTGCGGCAGTAGGGCCCTATTGCTTGGGTAGTGATAGTATTCACGGTTAAGCTGTACATAAAATTTGTCCTTTTCATCATCGCTGCTGGCCAGATGTAGGCTGTGCACGTTTATTTTGCTGCTGTTGAAGAAAAGGCCATTCATTCTCAACCTACGTGTTCGTTCGTTGACCCCAGCCAATCACTCACATTTTTTTTTTTATTTTCGTCCATTACCGTTTTCTAGTCCCCGTCATCTTAGCGAACGGAATATACTGCCGGAGCAAGCAGAAATGGCAGATATGACAAAAAAATGTAAATTTAACTGTTAAATTCATCCGAAGAGGAATGCGAAAGCGAAATAAAAGGAGCAGATTTTGCTCATTCGTAACGGAGGTTTTACATATTCGGAGTGGTTGATAAATATGGCTCCAATTCTCCTATAATTTTAAAAGTTGTGGTGTCTGTGACCTACGTCACGTGATAAAATTTTTATGAGGAGCAACGGATCTGTAGGTTGAAGCCTTAGCTTACCTTGAAGTACTCGAAGATCTGAACTTCACAATTTTCCGAATACGAATACGAAAATACGAATTCCCTTCAGACCGAGTAATTCAGGAAATTATGCGGTTAATATGAGCAAAGAGGTAAAACACCCGATTTGAGTATAGAAAGCATTATTTTCTTACATACTATTACACTACCCATGATCGCATATTTGTCCAGTTTTCTATGAGATTTCCTATCTTTATGCGACAGGTTTGCGATCATGGGCAGTACACCACCTTCAAGAGTTTCTCCAGCGATGACGTAAATCACAACTTCTACAAATGACTTCAAACAAAACTGATTAACCTAACCATTACAAAACACAAATAAACGCGCAAAGTTCATCGATCTGGCATCACTGCAGTGATAGATACTATATTCCCAGTCTCGCTTAATTTTCGTGCCAAATCCCCCCAAAAAAAGACACCTCAAAACGTTATCTTACGTTCCCTATCTCGGCTTAAAATTTTGCTTTTTATACTCCATGGTGTGAGGGCAATAAATGTTTTCCACCATGTTACAGATCCCCGAATTCTGAAATTAGCTTTTGCCAGTCGCCCACCTGGCTCGTCGGTCGATACATCCTGGTTCAGGCGAGAAGTGTTATTTCTGGTTCTGCGACGAATCGTTCCAGTAACTCTCACCCCGAACGAGATTCTGCACCGTAAAATTTACATAACTGGATTGGAAGTTTAAGTCTTTTTTTTCGTTCCTGTTGCGAATGGGGTCTGGTTTACGAGGCTCTTTGGCACAGCAGCATCTTCTTCCGAGAAGAGGAAATAAAGTAATTTAGCGCTCCACTGATGCCGACGGCGGCGATAGTATGAGACACCTGCGATCGTCGCTAATTTTCGTGGGCTAATGACCTCCGAAGGTATCTCTCGTCCAGGGTTGATCGCAGCGCAAATTCATCCAACGGCGGTCGTCAGCAGGTGTTTTAGGAGAACCATCCATATGCCAGAGTCTAGTCAACTTCTAGCCTCTACAGATAGTCGAAAGTATCGCCGAGTTATTTATCTTGAGATAATATTGATTTTATTTTTGGACATCGGTACGGGCCCGTTCATGGTCAAAGCCGCGACTCTCCGACTCGTGGGGTGACAGCAATGAGGCAGCGCGCGATACTGTTAGGGGGAAAGGGGTTTTTTGGAACGTAAAGCTTTCAGGGTTATACCAAACATCGTGCAGAGGGTGTGCCCGAGTTCGCTGAATCGAATTGGTTCAACGAGAACTTCCCCGTGTAGGAACGGCGACTCAGACGACCACCGTTGCCCGACCGCAGCGAGCGCGAATATCCGGTTGAGTTGTAATGATATTTGCGGAATACGGATTCGATGACACAAACCCGTTCGATTGATATGGGAAGGACGGACGGACGTACATGTGTGTGACATCATCTGGCAGGCCATCTGCTGCCGGCCTCGTTGCCAGCGGATGGTCGAAAATGAACACAAAAAAACTGTCAACCAGCTACAAAGTTTTGTTTGAGTTCCCACCCCTCTCTGTTGATGGCCCAGCAGTGGTAGACGCAGTCGCAGGTGCCCAAATTTGCCAACACTGGCTAAGGGTGACGATGGTGTGGTGCCCCGACCGGGTGACGTATTGCGTAAAATAAGCAGAAAAAAATCTCCAACGCTCCAAGCTTCAAGTTTTTTGGTCAGAATTTGAATAGAAAATTAGCATATTCCAATCAGCGGAGCGTGATAGCGCGATAAAAGATTCGTTTGTTATTTTTGCTTTAAACACTTTTTTGTTGCTTCCCGCCGATTCATTCATGAGGAACTTGGATCGGCGAGTGGAATCGATGTGGTTATGAACCGTTGAGCTGACTGACTCGCCGCGGATTTAGAATACTATATTGAACCTGGAAATTTTTTGTTATGCAGAAAAAAATATTTGCATACAATTTATTGGACTAACTTATCCCTTCTCCTTTAAACATTGAAAGATGTATTTTAAACAACCACATGGCCTTATAATTGCACACAAAGAACAAATTGAGGAATCTAGAAAATTCCGCAGCTCATGTTAAGATTTTTTTTTACTTGAATATATTTTATTTAGTCGTCAATAAGAAGATATTTCAACAAATTGATCGTTCGAACATCAAAACAGTAGTGATCTTTGTGTATTTTAGTACTAAACCTAAAACAGAAATTTCTTGCGTTTTTGTAAGCAACAGTTACAGGCTATATATGTTAGCGTTCATTGCAGGTTCTCAAACCAGCGCTCTGTGCAGTTTTATCGTTATTCAAAATCAGTTCATTTGTTTCTTCTCAACAGTACTCCCAAAAGACTGCCACTTCATGCAGTAGATTTAAAAAGGAAAAAGACAAATAGTAGTAGTAGTGGTATGGTGTATTTGCAGACCGCACCACATGTTTTGACGTAGGACTTACGTCTATACAGAGTGTCATTTCAATATTTTCAAAATGGAAGCAATACGTACACTTTGAACCTTAATCACCTTTTTTCTTCTAATCGAATTGCTAATCTCGTTTCACAAATCGAAAGGAACTTGTTCAAAGTTTGCTACCTATACCATGTTTGCTATGTGAAACTGAGTCATGAAACCTAGTCAACAAGCCCTCTGCGTAGAGGTCCCAGTTGTTCGTAGATTTGGGATTATGATATGGGCATTTTTTGCATAGTGCCAGGCTTTGGTTTGGTTTCGAAGCTGATTGTGCTTTTTTGACTCTTTCCTTTGTTCTAGAATTTTCCGCTTGATACGTTAAATTTCTCGTCCTTTGAGTCATTTAGATCCCGTCTTTCCTCTTGTACTCCATCAGTCTGTGCAACCGAACGCCTATTCGGATAGTCCCAGTGGTGACCTTCCGCGTGCTATTTGACGCCCGTTTCCGCGAGTTTTGTCGCGATCTATGCAGAAAGTCTTCGGCGGTTAATCAACTCTACTCTGACTGAGAGTTCCTTGGCGGCGGTATTTCTCCCTATACAATTGCCCGTTTAAAACACAAACG
Organism: Topomyia yanbarensis; assembly: GCF_030247195.1. Classification (NCBI taxonomy): domain Eukaryota; kingdom Metazoa; phylum Arthropoda; class Insecta; order Diptera; family Culicidae; genus Topomyia; species Topomyia yanbarensis. The sequence goes on from NC_080670.1 coordinate 163,784,411, forward strand.
TTGCCCGTTTGAGACATAGAGCAAAACACATGTGAGATGTAGGTGTGCCACCCATTGAGAATCTGCATCGAATTTTTTTTGCTCCGTTCGAGTTAAGGGGGGAGGTCATTTTTTATGCAAAAATATCGACAAGTGACTCGGTGACGAAGCTCTGGAAAAACACGATTTGCGGTGTTACCTGTCATTCAAAAACTACTTACCCGATTTATTTCAAACTTTGCATACCTAAACCCTACATTGAGCTTCCGAGATATTTTTTTCAATTAAGGGGATTTTTACTCATAAAATGGCGGGATTTCTCGTGAAAATAACAATTTTTGAAATGAGTAAAAAACTCCCTCAATTGAAAAAATATCTCAAAAACTCAACGCAGGGGTTAGGCATTTTTTACATAGAATGTGTATGTAAAGTTTGAAATAAATCGGGTAAATAGTTTTTGAATATTACATGGGTGCGTTTCGACTTCGTCTCATCAGAAACCGACACTAACTTTTTGTCGGAATAGATTAGCGTCGGCTTGACAGAGCATAGAGTTTTTGAATGGAAGTTAACACTGCATTTCGTGTGTTTTTCCAGAGATGTTATACAAAAAGCTTCGTCACCGAGTTGCTTGTCGATATTTTTGCATGGAAAAATTACAGAATATTATTGAAATGATACATTATAATATATAAAAGTTTTGATTACTTCGCTACACCTAAATTTCTAAAAAATTGCAAGAAAAGTGTTTTTTATGCTGTAACCTTTACCCCTCCCCCCTTAAAATAGGCGTCAACCATAAATTTATGTCATCTACCCCCATCTTCTTTCAAATGACACCCATATTGATGATGGCTTCCTCTGTTTTGTGATAACAGAAAAAAGGTGTCAACCATCAATTTTTGGCATCTTATGACAACATTGTTTCAAATGACGTCCACTGATGATGATTTCCACCGCTTTTTTAGTAATTGTGTGCCGACATTTTGAAGTTACAAATAGCGTCAAACATAAATTTTCGTCATGTACTGATCAACGTGGTACGGAGCATTCTACTACGTGTTCGGAATGATCTAGGTGGGAGAAGAAATGGCATCGGATTGGTTAAAATGCCCTATCGTCAAGAAGGGCAACAAACTCGAGTGTAAAACCATCCAGCTCTAACGATCCCCAGTACCCTCTCGTGTTTTGTTTAGTAGATTGTGCCCTTTGACTGAATCATTTGCCGGCGATTACGAACGCGGTTTTCGAGAAGCACGATCCACGACAGACCAGATGTTTTAATTGCGACATATTTTGGAGAATACAACTCGCGGAACCCCCTGTTTGTTTGCGGATTTCAAGGCGGCGTACGATTAAGTTAATCGAAACAAACTGTGACAGATATTCGACAAAATTAATTATTCAAGCTGATTCGTATGACGCTGCATGGATAAAAATCAAACGTCAAAATAGCCGGAGAGATATACGGCTCCATTGAAGCAGGGTGATGCACTCTCTAATCTATTGTGCAACTTAGCGCTCGAACGTGCGATACGCAGATCGGATGTGCAAAGGAATGGAACCACCAAGATAAAATATGACATGCTTCTTGGCTTCGCGGACGTCATCGACATCGTGGGTGTTGATCGCAGAACAGTGGAAGAGGCCTTTGTGATCTTAAGAAGCTGCGAGTATCGGACTGCCTATAAACTTTGATAAGACAAAGTACATGGTAGCTGATGAAGAACGGCGTTGGTTTCGAGGTGGAAATCGATGGGGTACGGTACGATGTTGTCGACGAATTCATATAAGTTGGAGCACTAATGACAAGTGATAATGATGATAGCCGCGAGGTAAAAAAGCGTGTTGCGGATGCGCCTAGAACATTCTATGGTTTGCGTAGTCAGCTAATTTCTCATAGTCTACAGAGGTGCGATACTGATGCGCTCACTGATATTCCCTGTTGCTCTCTACGTCCATGAGGCATGAACGATGAAGGAACCCGACCCTCGAGTGCCCGGTGTGTTTGAGAGAGGAATTCTACGTCCAATACGTGGCGGCGGGGAATGGAGAATACCGCAGACGAATGAACTACAAGCTGTATCGAGTGTACAAACATGCTACAGAGGACCGGATATGTAGCGCAAATTCCGGAAGGGAGACCAGCGCAGCAGATCCAGAACCTGAAAAGGTAGTTGACTTTGGGACAGACGTCGCGCTCGCTGACTGTGTACAATCGTGAAAGATGCTAATGCAGCAGGCGTACAAGGAGACTAGATACTGGCGGCCAAAGATTGAGTAACCTAGAAATTTAAAATTTATTCGGTCATAATTCGGAATACACGAATCGTTCGGCCACGATGATATTGATGACAGACCACCCATTTTAGATGGCCCCTTATTGATAATGGTTTTCACTGTTTGGCGAAAAGCAGAAGCCGCCTTTCAGGATTTCATAATGACACTCATAATGGCTGATCATTAATTTACGTTATCTGTTAACCACTCTTTTTCTTTTACATCTATTGACCACCATTTATCAAACGACACTGTTTCAATTTCCGTCGCCTACCTTTCAAATTACGGCCATGTTCATGATATTTTTCACTGTTTCATGGTAGTCAGATTCCGCCATCTTGGATTTAAAAGTAGGTTAAATATTTAATTTTCGTCATTAATTGAGCGAACTTTATAAAATGACACACATATTGATGATAATTTCCACTGTTTTGTAGTTACCGGTAGTCGCCATCAGTGGTTTATAAATGGCGTCAATCTTCAATTTTCGTCATCTACTGACAACCCCGTTTCAACGATACCTAAATGGATGAAGATTTCTAATGTTTAATGGCAGTGGTTTTCTACCTTTTTTGTTCCACATGCCGCTTTCCAAATATTGTACCCCTTTCTGAAAATAGCTCACCATCATTACCCTGTCAGAAAAATTAAAAAAAAAATTAAAAACTTGCTCCGGAACACTCTCAGTAAGCAACAATATGTAAAGACAAATATCCGAGGGGAATGTTAGGATCAAAGCTAAACTTACCCCATATAATTCACTCCCTACAATCTGGGGTGAAGTTACCCCCGGTTGAAAACCACTGTTTTATGGAATACCGGAATCTACCATGTTGGGTTTCAGAATGGCTTCAAACAACAATTTCCGTCATCTACTTACAACGCCCTATTAAAGCACATCCACATCCTTTGCGATTTACGGTTTGCGTGAGGTGACATCGAAAAATTCGGTACTATGTGTTACTTGGGTGACGATGGTCGTTTAAAAGAGTTACTCAGATTACCTGTGTCACGTTAGTGACGTTACTGGTAAGTGGCGTGACCATAAAACAAGAGACGTGTTTGACGCGTTTGTGAGAATTGGGTCCATGAAGTAAAGATTGACGATCTCGATGCTCAAATTGGAGATTCCGTTTTCGCTCCTTAGAAGACGTACAATTTCCACAAGTTTATAAGTATCCATAGGGTAAATGCCGAATGGTAAGCAACGATGAAGCAAAGGACAATTTTGGGTGAGTGATCGCTATTCAAACTACGATGTAAAGGTAGTGGTAGTGGAGACATGAAGCTACTGTATCGCTCCTTCGGAGACGTGCATTTTCTACAAGCTAGTAGTATTCATGCTTGGGTTTTGTACCGGATCTTCACTCTTCCTGACGGATATTATATAAATTTGGGAAACGATTGAATGTGTAGGTTGAAATTCAAAGGCTGTTTTTTCAACAGTGGCATAATAAACGTGCACAGTGATGACGAAACGTACAAATTTCATGCGAAGCTTGTCATAGAGATGTTGTGTCGCGTTCAAGGCAACATGTAATTTCTACAAGTTCTATAAATATAATCAACGGATTTTAAGAGTGACCACTAAATAGAAAAAAAAATATAACAAGTACCAGCGGGAGATATTCTTTAAATAGTATTTCGTTACGATCTTCTTCAGATCAAACCATTCGACTAAAAGCCGACCAAACATACGCTTCCCCTCCGACTCCGCATACCAAGTGTGCACATCTTGCAACATTCAACTGATTCACAACCCCACCGGCTGCTGTTGTCCACGTATCCGCACGCCTAAACCACCGAAACCGCCATTGCGGAACACCTGCATAAGTAGTATCAACTCACCGAACGGACAATCGTTCGCATTCAACCTGTTGCACCAGCCACCAGGGTCGGCTGGCTGGCGGTCTGTGGTAATTGATAGCGGAAAATTGAACAGCGCAGCCGACGACGATTGGGGGGGGGGGAGATGCGCACATCTTGAAGATGAGTAATTTATCTCCTTCTTCCCCTCGTTTCCACCATCTGTGTCCCGAAGGGGGACGCATACATAATGACTTCATTGTCGCCAAGATCTGTCAAGCATCCCGATTCGGCTTTAGCCAGATTTGTGTGCGATATGACATAACTATACACCTCAATCAGCACATACTTACCGTGGTGCGCGCGCCCTCTTTCGTCCCTTACTGTAAGGAGTACCCGTCGCACAGGAACCCGAATGCGCACACCCCAAAAAGGCTCCCCCAGCGCATTTACATGCAAATTGGCCGTGTACGCGAAAAGTAGACACACAAAATCAAAGATTTCATTTACACCCAATTCGCTGTCTGTTGCCCCGCCCGGCGGCGGCCAACCGACCGGCTTCGAAGTTTTCACTTTCCATCCATCTATCCATCCAGACACAAACAACGGTCCGCTGTTTTTTGCTGCTGCTGCTGCTGCTGTTGCGCATTGCTAGAGACCCCTAGAAAGTGCGCAGATAAAAGGTATTGTACTGCATGTCACATTTCCATATCTTCAGGCACATGCCGATCGGGGACTGACAATGAACAGTCACACAGTCGAATACGCAAATGCGCTGAAAACAGGTTCGTAAATCTTTCGGTGAATCTCGTCTAGTTAGTTTTGGTGTGCGAAAAGGAAACACCGGAGCATTTACCCCACACTGTATATCGCTCCTAGACTCGAACGAAGCCGTCGTCATTGCGGAAGCAGGCTGAGGCCTAAAACGGGGCCGGGCGGAGAGGGGAAAACAACTGTTCAGCTGGCATCGTACATAGCTAGTACACAACCGCTTCGACATAGCCGTACATACTTTGTTGAAAATGCAAAACGGCAGCGACAGCAGCAGCAGGCACTTACGGGTAAGAAGGAAGAAACTGTGACGGGTTGAGGTCGATGTGTGGTGCGATTTTATTAAAATTCCATTCGCACCAAGAAGTAACATTTCGCGCGCGTCCGCCGCCTTTCGGTTGGGGCGTGTGCGCGATTATCGCGCCATTGCCCAAACCTCGGCACTTGCAACGGTGACCATCATCATCGGCAGCAGCAGCAGCCAGGAAAAACATAATATGCGACTGTCGACATGTCACTGATGTTACCGCGGCTGTGCGGTTGCTGATTGGCCAACGACAGAAAGCTGCCACACCATTGAAGTTCTATGGCGGTTGAATGGTTTGGCCAGATGTATGGGGGTGTTACGCTGCTGGTCTGTTTCTTTCATTCTTCCAAGCCAAGGTTGACCAACATCCGTTAACTGGTTGAAGAATTAAATGGCTGATTTTGAACACCAAACTGTTGAGAAAAGTGTTTCTCGTCTGGTATGCTAAATGCTACGTTTACGTCCTCCGAGACGGTTGTTTTCGTGTTAAGGGATACTAATTCATACTTGATCGGGCATCTAATGTTTAGTTGCGACGGGAGTCATAAACAACTGTTGCTGCACTTAATCCTTCATCGCACAATCGACTATTATTACTGCGGTCTTTGCACAAACATAAAGTACAGTATGTCCCCACAAAAAGTAGTCTATACGATATTAATTATGGAATTTGCGTTTCGACTTCGTCTCATCAGAATCCGACCCTAACTTAGTGCTAGGACTAGGCTTGCGACGGACTGGCGCTAGTTCGAAAAACGGAGACACAATTTGTCCTTGTGACGAGACAAAGTCGAAACGTGAATTCCATAACTAACTCTACGCCGCTACCTCTTACTACCGGGAGCCATGGTGGACTTTTCTTTTACACGAAAAAACGTTTTTAAGTTAGTTGGGGGAGTCCCCGGTTGTGAGACACCCGCCACTTTCGAGAAATCATCGAGTGAAAAAACAATGTGATGACATTGGCAAAGTGTCATCAGTCTATAGGTTGAGGGCCACTTTCTGTATCCGGTTGTTAGCCACCTTGAAAAACACGACTTAACACTGTATCACTGGATGTGGTCATATTTTTTGCATTCAAGTGTATTTGATCACATTTCGACTACCCCCAAATTTTCTCGTTGGTTTCAGAATTTTCTCTTGTCAAGCATTTAAAAAATAGCCGACAAAAAATTCAGTCTGAAAGTCTTTCCTCAAGCCATCAAAGCTATGGAGCTCTAAAATAAGTCTTCAGGAACTGTGGCAGTATTCTGACTGCGCCGGAGAATATTATCGATTTGATTGTCAGAAAACTACTATTGAAAAAACACGCCAAATGAAAATAATAAAATGCTGAAGAAAACGTCAACGTCGTTGAAACGAGTAAACAAAATGTCATCGTAGAGAAGTTCATCGTCCGATAAGCATGATTTTTGTGCCATTTACATAGATAGAATGCTGCCCAAATTGACTAAAAACAATTCCATCGCCTGTAACACATGAAAGTGACCAGTACATTTGAAATGTGCCATTAAACTACCACCTGCCTTCTGATCTCGCACAGAGCAGAAAAGTCGCTGTGCCGTAGCTTTTAGTGCAGTACTTCCTACCGCGATTTGTTACTTATCCTCTACACAAACAGTGTAGTATTGTTCTCTCCGGTTGCGCGGTGAAATGCGTCAGGCACTGCAAATAAAAGTGGCCGTATTACGGGATAACACAATTTCGATTGAAATTAAGAAATTTGTCGTTAGACCTACAGTGCAAATGAAGCTCAATCTCGAGGAAGTGACCTACCTACAGTTGCACCATGTGAGAAACTCAGTGTCGTCTTAAAACCACTCGGGGCGCTAGGGCATTATTTCACTAAGGGGTTTCCATAATTGAGCTGGCTTAAAAACCTGTACAGTAGGGTAATGAATATGATCCCCAGATTCACGAATTCATTTTAACGGGGTAAAATTGGTATTAGAAAAAGGATAAAACATGGTAAACAACACGATCACAGACTTCCATCACTAAGTGTCATGTGAACGTTCAAGTATGTTCGAAAACGCAAGATGATCTGTGGTGATCCAAGTTAGATATTAGCATTTTATTGAATTGATATCTAACCGATAGTGGTAAATGGTCTAACACACTATGTGCGGGGACACTAGAGTGACAGGAAAAAATGATCCCTATCGGCCCATACCTGAGTCGATTCCTAGTCCCACCAGGAGTACTTGCTCCAAATTTGAAGCAAATTGGACAAGTCAAGCTACCGGACCAACGTGCCTGAAATTTGTATGGGATTTTTTGACAATTTACATGGAGAAAACCCACTAACTCGCATTTTCGCCGCTAGGCGGCACTATATGCATCGTATTATCACTGTAAGTGAAAATAAGAAACATCATTTAATTGTCTACAACTTTGTCGAAGACTGATAGTAAATCCGGCTTTGTTAAAAGAAGTTATTAAACTTTTAACGAAGTGATGTCTGAGTCAGTTTTGCATGAGGCCTAACAGTGCATGGTTGTGTATCGGTACTCGATTCCCACCAACTATACATTTTTGTGAGATATTGGTTAGGTTTAGGTCAATAGTACGTTCAGAAGATTTATAGTAAGTAATACGAGTCATGTTTTGGTTAGAAAATTTTAGTTTCACATTTTATCGTATAGAGGGCGCCAACACTAACTTTTCAACGGAAAGAGATAGAGATTAAGTGTCTTCCACAAAGTTGTAGAACAAGTATTTTTATATAATTCTTCCGAACATCTCGATACTCTATCTCACTTCTATGCAAAGTTAGTGCTGGCGCCCTCTATGCGGTCACAGGTGGAATTAAAATTTTCCAACTAAAACATAACTCGTATTATGTACTACAATTCTTCTGAACATACTATTCAGCTAAATCAAACCATTATCTTACAAAAATGTATAGTTAGTGGGAATCGAGTACCGATACACAGCCATGCACTGCTAGGCCCCATGCAAAACTGACTCAGACATCACTTCGCTAAAAGTTTAATAACTTCTTTTAACAAAGTCGGATTCACTAGCAGTCTTCGATAAAGTTGTAGGCAATTGAATGGTCTTTCTTATTTTCATTTACAGTGATAATACTATGCATACAGTGCCGCCAAGCGGCGAAAATGCGAATTAATGGGTTTTCTACATGTAAATTGTCGAAAAATCCCAAACAAACTTCAGGCACGTTGGTCCGGTAGCTAGACTTGTCCGATTTGCTTCAAATTTGGAACAAGTACTTCTGGTGGGACTAGGAATCGACTCAGGGGTGGGCCGATTGAGTTTTCAAAAATTCATCATTTTTCTGGGCACTCTAGGGGACACTATATAACCCCTTCAAAAGACCATAAATATTGACCGTGCCATGTTTCACAACCATTAATACACCATAAAATGGTTTCAATCACCCATAAATACACCAAAATATAATTTTTATACGGGATCTACTGGACCATGATGATATTTTCATGGGTTGATCCCATTTAAAACAATTACATAACTTTTTAGCAACTACCCTAAGTCATTTCCAAATGGTGTAATCTGATCTTCATAGTTGTAGGACGTTGCTTGAGGATGAAGATATGATGGTTAGAATGGATGAATATTGAAGCAGGGTTGGATAATCGTTCATCACTTGCACGTTGTCCAGACTAGCAAAAAAAATTCTTCGTGCATGCTCCGTGATATGTAATTCTAAATTACAGACTAGCAGACATAACATGTTAAACAATTCTTCACGGAGTCAATTTTAAAGAGGCCAGGTTTTTAAAGATTTGTCCGTTAACGGTCCCAGACGTATTTAAGCCCTAATTCATTTTCCCACATCCGCGGATCGCTTGCCAAACATTTTTTTTTCATCACTACATTCCACTGTTTCTTTTTCTACCACCTTCGCAGCTTCCTGGTAGGTATTTTGCGTTCTAGTTCTGTTTGTTCTAGTTACCGCTCCGGTTCGGTGCCTATCGAATTTGTGTAGTCCAAAATATTGCATTGTTTTTGCTCAAAATACATTGAAACTGTAATCGAAATGTTGAATTGACGCTTGAAGAGAAAAAATTATCCTTTGCTTATTTTTAAACATATATTTACGCCCCAAAAAGTTTTTTGAATCTCGAAATAAATAAAAATGGCGGATTTATAAACAATCTTGCGCAGCAGCTCATCGCGGACAGCTCAAACCACATGCACGACTCAGCCTGTAATTTTCACCTACAACAAAAAATTATATTATTTCCTTATTTGGAAGGGTTTTCTGCACAGGGCATTTAAATTATTTTAGTAATTTTTTAATAACGTGCTCGATTTTTCGGACTTTTTTAGCATTAATTGCGTTAATAACATTTCAAAATGAGATTTTTTTAAATTTAGTCTGTGCAGAATTACTTTATCTAAAACAGTGTTTTTCTTGTATTGAAATCGTGCACGGAATTTTGATAAACATGGTTTTCATAAAATGGGCTGTAAAATTTATAGAAACTGAAAAATTAAATTAAAGGAAACTTACAGACATGAGATGTTAATCAGCTACATTCTGTTGTCGGAATATTCTCTAATAATAACTATTGAAGAAAAAAAATCGATTTCGAAGCTGGACGATGATGAGACGCACTTAATACCATGGCCCTAGCCCCGTGATCCCAGGCGTAAGGATGGTACTGAAGAAATTTTGCCAGTTCTGTAATCAGACGGCTCACTACGGAAAAAAATATGTACCGGTTTAGCCAATACAAATTTATCTACTACAATCAACATTAACAATCAGTCACCAGTTAATAATCTCGAAGATAATAGCCAGCTTCGACGTCGAATTAACAAAGAAGAGTCTATACTAACGCAAAAACAAACAAAGATATCCGTATGCTTATACGGCAGCGAAATGCTTTTTTCATCTTAACGAAAACGGCGCGGATGTATACGAGAGCGAGAGAGAGACGGCAGACTGATCGACCCACAAGCTGCGATGATAGAAGCTGCCAAAAAGAAAATCTTCACACGAAGTGGTAAGCCATGTGGCAAAGGTACCATGTAGTGTTATTTTTTGCACAGCGCATTTATGATGACGCAGAGAACCGATTCGAATAAATATAGAAATATATGAGAGAGGCAAAACGTAAAACACCGAAAAGCAATTCATGAGCCATGGTGACACGTATTTGACGTGTATTTTCTACTCCACTCTATCACACACGGTTGACGCTGAAATGAATTGTTTCATGCATATTTATAAATTCGAGTAATTTTGATGGTTCGCTTTGAAATAAATTTGGGAAGGATGGCGATGAAAATTAACGGTTCTATGGCTCAATGGTTCTCGGTAAGCCAAGTCACCCTACCTGATACAACTAGAAATAAAAAAACGAAAAGACTTACACAGGAAGGATCACACAGAAAAAAAAATCATGAAGAAATCACGTTTACGAAAATTTGCCAACAAACTCCTGGAATCACACGTTTTGCGTTACTACAAAACGATTTCACGCACGAAACATATATTATGTTACACTCTAATTTTTTTGTGATCAATGCGAATGAGACCAAATGGTTGAAGCTTCTATAATCGAAACAAAAAAAGTTCCTTTGCTGTCAATGTTAGTTCACATTAACATTTTGCTGCTTGATCACTGATTGAACAACCGTTCCTAATTTAGCTGACAGTGTTGAAGGCGATTTGATTGCAGTAAATGGAATTTTCATGGCGGCATCTGTGTAGGATTTACCGTAGGTCGGGGATTGGCCATAAAATGTACTGAAATTGGCATTGGAACTGATAACATCTACTATTTAGTATTGAAGGCTCAGATAAAAAGGTATGTCGAATTACTGGAATTCTTATGACACGCACACTGTTGGAAAAGTTAGGGAAGAGGTTTATCAAGTTACAAACACAACGGACTCTTCGGCTCCGTATTTCGGCATGATGCTTGAAATGAATTGGCCGGAAGTAGGAGGTGACATATCATGTAATCGTACGACGTGTTTCAGTCCAGTCAACTTTTACAGTAAACGGCAACTTACGGCGGGCAGCCTAGAACAAATTTTCAATAGCTTACCGATGGCCAGCATCTAGTTTAACTCGCCTAGTCGCCGTTTCGTTTACTGGGAATTTGTTAGATGAAATGAAGCATCTTTCCTCGGCTGAACTATTGAGCGTTATCAGTGCAAAATTTCGTGTATGATGGAACTGTATTAGTGTTCCTAGTACCGAACTTTTTTGCCGAGAACCGGTAGTCTGGTACTGAAGCGCTCAGTACCTGCAGCATTGGTAAAATAGTGGTGCCTGTTTTTTCGTAAACAAGCGAGAAACGATCCATGGTGGAAACGTTGAAAATCACGATGCATTGGTCGGATTTTATTACATTCGTTAGCTTTCTGTCAGATTTTTATCGGAGAATGACTCATCTCAAGTAAAGAAAAGGCATTATATCGTAGCCTTTCAAGCTGTTAAGCTCTACATCCTCATTTAATGCTGTTATAATGCCAGAAAAAGCGAAATATTGTACTACTGTGCATGTGATAGCCCGTTTTCTGGGTTACGTTATTATAGAGCACCTACGAAAACCATTAAAATGAAAAGCCTGTTATCGGCAATACTCATGTTTTTGTACCGCTACAATTGGCTGTCATGTTTCGTAGTTATTTCGCGACGCTTTCTGATGTTTTCTTTTTAGTAGGAGAAACAAAAGGGAGGATAATTAAAATGACGCATTATATCGGCGTTATAGCGGCTCAATAATAGCACTAAAGAAATATCGATCGGTGGCATATTGGTCAAGTATATCACGAACAAAAATTGTGAATTCCGATTGCGCATTATCCACAACATAAGTTGCGGGATTTCACCTTTGACCTTAATGTAGTGTAGCAAAGTAATAAAATTCATTTTATACTAATTGATCTATACTTTTGCGTGAATTTACATTGGGAGACAAAGTTATTGTATTTGCTCAGCTTTTACTTGCATGTGACGATTCAAAATCGTATAAAATATTGTTTTTGAACTATACTGCTAAAAATGAATTGAAGTGTAAGTTTTATAGGAAATTTATCAAGGAAACAAAGTTGCGAAGACTGTGATTTGACGATGGTCGAAAAAGTTTTTAAGCAAAAAGCGACTGATGCTCTGAAGCTTCTAAATCTAAAATAATCCCGATTTCAGCAAATACATATTTTCGTTGCCTACAATTTATGCCTTGGTGTCAAAGAACGGAAAAGCACCGTATTCGCGAAATATTTCCCATGTCTACGCTAGACCTATACTCAATGTCTATACTCAAAGTAGAGCCTTATGCCCCACTCGACCGAGACGCGACATCTCATCCCAAACCAGACTGAATCGATCGAATCTAGCCTCCGGTTGACCTTGTTTCTGTGTTTTGTTTCTAAAATATTGAGGAAAAAACACACATAGAGAGACCCACAGTGACCGAGTCAGCCGCAAAATCCCTCAGCCATTCAGTCCTCGGAACCGTCCTCGCTGCGTGCCTTCTCTCCCAGCCTGCTGCTAATGCAGATAAAGTAGGACAACTCCGTGATCAGACGGCCCTAATCACACACCAATATACGAAATTGACGACTCTTTAACACGCGGGGTCCGCGAGGGTATCGGCAAATCGGTGGCCGGTGGGACCGGTTGTTCGTTCGGTTTGGAACCTGGGATGGGATTTCTACTGCTTCGACAACGACGACTACGACGGTCATTCAAGAAATGAAAGAGACACTCTCGCTCACCAATACCTGTCCACATCCAAACGCATACACTCTCGGTACAATCTCGCTGCAGATGCGTGTGAATGCCGGACTTTGCCCCCTCACAATAAACTGCTACCTTAGTGGACCGTTCGCATACTTTGCGCAGCGGATGATAATTTTCACCGCATACACACAGACACATCATCGTCGAAAGCCCCTGGAACGCAATAGCCGCCCCCTCCCCAAAGAGTGTTGCGATTACGAAATGCTCTTTTGCCGCGATGCACTGCGTGCGTGGTAGAGCATGCATACGTCACTGGCCAAACATGCATGCGCCGATATATGATATTACCCATTAGTAGAAGCTTTTCCATATCTAGATACCTTGGTGTACCCTCAACAACACCCAGCGCTCCTCGAAGCTATGCACAAGTACTTCGCGCGCCCATTTCATCCAATTCCAACCCGAGCGGAGACCTTTAAGGGGCGTGGGGGGTTCGGTTACTGCAGGTTGCGGGGGAGGTTCGGCACACTGCTGGCTGGCTGGTTGGTTGGTTGCATTTGGCTTTTCGGCTTGCATGTGCGCGCGCGAGCACATTCTGTTTACGTTTCTACCATCGTCGTTGGCTCTGGAGGGCGACTCTACAACAGGCCCTACTCTGTCCCGCCTCCTCCCATCGCGCTCGGCAGCATCGATCGATCGCCGCCAGGTGCCCTCTATCAATTTACCTACCGCTTGCATGTGGTAGCGGTGGCAGTCAGCGGCAGCGGTGCAATGTTTGCACATCATCCGTGTATGAAGCCCGCGTGTGGTTTCGAAGAGTGAGTGAACGAGAGGGACGATGGTAGGCGTATTTGCTGTTGCTGTTCTGCTAATTTTTATGCAATCGGTTAAATGTTTAGATAATTCAGAAGCTTACGCTTGTTTTGATTTCGAATGCCGAACGATCCACCCTGCAGGTGCGTTCGATGGGTTTCCAATGTTGAGTAATGGTTTTTTTTAGGGGAAGCGAGCTTCTCGATTTACGTCGAGTGCGTAAGTATTATGCGGGTATTTTTCAGCTTTGAAGATGTTTTTTTTGTATTTAGTGCGTTTTGTTAATAATTGTAACTAAAATTTTGTTGAAATGTTAAAATTGAGGGTTATGAAATAACGATAATAAATTTACAACTTTTATTGTAAATATAAGTATATCTCCAAAATTATTTTTTTTATATTTACGAGATAGTGCAATCTGAAATCATTTGGTCTGCAATTTTGTATTTTTGCTAATTCACGTTGTAATTTTTGAATATTATAGTGGAGTTTAACCATGTATGTTTTTCATATTGTCATCTGCATCATTCCACTAAATGACTGCAAAAGCTTGAAAATGTTTTCATAAAAATTATATGTCTACACTTTCGGGTTAATTTTGCCAAAACTCATTGGAACATCATAATTAGATACAAATAGATACTTTATTTTACAGATTGCTGTAATAAAGGCTTTTAATGTAAAAGAAATACTTTGCATTCATTCTACGACTTCGAGTTACGATACATTTGTAATTAATGTCTACAGAATTCTACACCCAGTTCTGAACAGAATCGGTTACAAATAGTTAAAATATCAATGAAAAATAAATGTGTCCATTTGGCAACATTGCATCGCATCCATTGCACGATCTGTGCAAACTCGTCTCTTGATGAATGTGGTGTATATATTGACTAGTGTGAATGCTTGCTAAAGCTGTTGATTATACGTTTTTCTTTCCTGTGTACCGCAAGGCAGTCACTTGGAACCGTTTATGTTCACAATCTATATGAGCGCTATAATTTTTTGCCTAAAGATACAACAAGCTTTTCTGAGTCCTTCGTATCAAACTAAACGGTAATAATGTAGATTAATAGTTTTTAAAGTCAGTTAAATTATATTTATAGATTATATTTAAATATTGTATTATTCAATGTATTTCCGACTGTGGAATTGCTCCGGCATCGAACCAGCAGCGCTCGCTTGAACCAAAATGTGAAGAAGCATGACCCTATATAGGTTGATGTGTTTATTTTTTCTATTTTTAGCTGTAAAAGATACTTCAAACGATCGACTCCATTTTTATTTTTTTTCTTTAGATTGAAGTAGTTTTTCGGTTTGAAGGAACAAACAACAAAAAAATAATTTATTCTAGTACACTTAAAATTAAGCAAAAAAATAATTACTACTAGAAAATAGAAAAAAATAATTTATTCTAGTACACTTAAAATTAAGCATCAGATTTTAGGTCCGTGCGATCATTCAGCAACACACGCGAATATATGAATGGCCACACGGTTATAAAATCAAATTTACGCACGCGAAATTATATACACGCTAGCTCAAACGACAAACACGTTTACATACAAACGCTCGAATATTTCGCGATCTTCCGCGCACCTATGCCCACGACCGCGCAAATAGGACACTACCTCGATGACTATGTGATCGCTTTAGCACTCATGAATATACAAACGTGGTCTCAGAAATGAACCTACAAACGCCCGTGCTTGCGCGATCATAAATCGGTTACATTCAGACGTTCATGCCTTCAGTTGGACCAATAAAACAACGCTAAACGCTAGACCAATAAAAACGACACTAGATAACACGTTCCATGGCGACACGACCGGTAACATTAGTGATATGAAGAACTTGCTCTCTTCTAGCATCCGAATCGTACACCGAAAATTAAGTATTAGATTCACGGTCTACGCGCTATCATCCCAAAACACACGCGAATATGCGAAAGGACACAAGGTAATAAAATATAAATTGTGCACGCTAAGTTGCATATACGTTAGCACACGCGACATACAAACGCACCCGAGATCGAACAACGTACAAATGCTCGAGTATTTCGCGATGATGCACGCACTCGCGAAGTCTCCCGCATATGCCTGTGACGTACAATTAATATCACGTTCAGAATCACAGCCCGCTGCAATAGGCCTTAACCAGTGTTTAAAGGGGTGACATTGCCCGTCTCGTCTGCAATTGTCGTGAGTGACTCTTACGGGGAACCCTCCCGAGAACCTAGCTCTACAGCTGCAGTAGCACAACTCTCAAAAAATATCTTTTTTCCGGTAATAATGAAGAGTTTTGCATAGTAGATCGGCATATGTCAGTTGAGTGCACTACAAGTTATAGAACGACTCCTGTACGTAGATAATTTATCATTCTGGTCATACAGTGCCATTCTTTCCATTACTAAAATTACTATTATGATAGAGACTATACGCCGAATGCAGCTGTTTCAGTTCAAATAAAAGGGAACCCATCATATTTGTCACCAAAAAATAGATTATTTTTAAAGAAAAGTTTATGGTCTCGATTGTGGTGAATTCACAATCAGAATATGCCGATCACAAGCAGAAAATTCGTTTACTGTTGAAGTAAAAATTATTTAAATTTCCATGAAGACCTCAGTATACCAGATACACGACAAACGAAACGACTAATTCACGGCCTCGCAAACTCGACGTGTTTTCCACTACGTTACGGCGATGGAATGAATTGTACTGCTTATATTTACAGGTTCGAGTGATTTTAATGTTTTCTCAAACTTTGCAAAAAGGCATAGCCTTAGTACTACATTCCGTTACGGAACTTGACCTTCTATTTCGACAACCTTTGAAGCCGATTTTTCGTGTACAATTACAGGGCTAGTCACTAAGAACTCAAAGCAAAGCAATGTAGGCATCGTATACTTTATATTCCAATGGGTGCAAATGTCGATAAGTTGAGTATGATTAAGCTGACTAACTCTAACGAAAAAATCCGTACAACATACCACGCTCAGGCAAACCGTTCACATGGTGTCCGGATTTTTTCGTCAGAGTTGGTCAGCTTAAGTATGATAATAGTTACTCATATATCCAAAGTAGCTCAGTTCACACTCTGGATTTTACTGATCCGCTCACAATAAACACAAGCGCACAATATCTATAACGTGTAATTTATAATAAAAAAAGTATTCGCAATAATACAATAAGAGAAAATATAGCAAAGAGCCGTTATTTCTGTTCCTACTGCAAAAAACTCGATGATCGAAAATAAGGATCCGTCGTTCAGAATCAACAAAATATCAACTGATTTAAAGTGTTGCAAGATTCGGTAATAAGTTTGCGACGTGGAATATTTATTGAAAGGCAAAAAGTTGGTCTTTACCGAAGTAGGAAGTTGCCTGTGTCCAGTTTTATCACATTAGGAACGCTGTATTACTCACATACTTGAATGGTTTCCAAATAAGCATGAAAATTGACTTGAAACGAAATAGAATCAGACATGAAATCGACCTGAAATTGATCTAAAATATAACTGAAATCGACTTGAAGCTGTACGGAATCAGGCACAAAATTGACCTGGAACGGAACGGAAAAGGAACTGAAGGGGTTCAAAATGGACCTGGAGCACGTTTCTCGCTATATCTCAGTAACCAAGCAGAATGTCAAAATTCTGTAAACGCCACTTTGTAGAGATTTTTTAGACAAGTAATGTGGCATATCTAACTCAGTTTACCCCAAAATGGCGTTTGTCATAAGATAGCACAACAGCGACGAAATGGGATCTTAAATAGGCCTAAAATGGACTTGAGATTGGATTGAAATTAGCCTGAAATAGAACGGAAATGAACCGAAATGGTATAAGCCTGAAATTTTACTGAAAAGGAACGGCAATTTGCCTGAAATGAAACGGGCTTTAAAATGATCTGAAATAGATATAAAAGAGACCTAAAATTGATCTGAAAAAATGGACCTGAAACGGAAAGGAATTGGACTTGAAAAATAGCTGAAATGGAACAAAATATGGATGTGAAAGGTACTTGAAATGGGACCTAAATTGAAGCGGACCTGAAATGGAGCGGACATGTGGCTGAATGGATCTGAAATGGAATTGAATGTTGAAATTAAACTTAAATGAGGCGGAAATGGACCTGAAATAAGCCTTAACACTTTTATGCTTAACTTTTTTATTTTGATTGTAGAGGTTTTAACCTTAGCGCCATCCGTCTCTTTCCGAGTTAAAGAAATATCTTTTGGAAACATCTCTAACCCTATGTGCGGGGTTGGGAATCGAACCCAGGTGAGCTGCGTACAAGGCAATCGATTTACCAACTACGCTATGCCCGTCTCCATGCCCAACTTTTTTCTCGTGCTTATAGGGTTCCATAACTATTTTTTTGAAAATGGTGGAGTTAAGAAACACGAAATGCTTTTATTCATGAAGATAGGTGCTTCCTCGCAGTGCTAGAAGCTGTTCATTTTTTACATTCCAACGCTCTATATAATTTTCTTAGAATTTTCGCAATAGTCCAATTGCGTGCTAAACGAAGTTGAAGACAGTCTAAATTAATAGGATTTATTACTAAGCTATATATCTCCTTAGTGGAGAACAATTTGGGTAAAAAAACTATTTTTTTCTCCATCAAGGACATCACGCTTGACTAGGGGTTTGCTCAGGAACGACAAATTGTGGCTCCGCTTTTTGGAGCTAGCGCGAATCCGGCGCTAGCTTAGTCCGTTAACTAAGTAAGTATCGGATTCTGATGAGACGAAGTCGAAGCGCAAATTCCATAACTAATTTAGGTTTTATCAGTTTTCAATAATATTGCAAAATGACGAAGATATACCAGAATTGCATTTTTCGTCATCAACGTAAACTGTCCCTGGCAACACTGCTCCATCGGAATCCAATCAGACTAATAGCAATAACTTTAGTTCTAGAGGTAATAGTTGAAACTATCAATGCTGAAATGAAAGGTAACAGTCACGCTCATTAGTCTTTCTTGTTTTTATGAGCAAATCTTGCCTAAACCATAAGTTATAGTTGTTTAAAAGCGTTGTTGTTTATAAACAACATGGGCATGAAGAGGTTAAATAGAATAAAAATAGTTCTAAAATGGATCTAATATGGACCTGAATAAAACTGAAGTTGAACCGAAATGAACCTGAAATAGACCTGACATCTACTTGAAATTGGACTAAAAAGGATTTTTTATGGAACGGAATTGGGCCTAGATGAATTTTCAATACAAGCACATCCGATTACTGTTGGCTCTGCGCGAGATTTTTTTAGCTTATCTAAAAATTATCTAAAAATTCTTATAGTAGTATACTGCCCATGATCGCATATTTGTCCCGTTTTCTAAGGGATTTCCTATCTTTATGGGACAGGTTTGCGATCATAGGCAGTACTTTCAAATATCAAATTATCATGCTTGCGGAAAATGATTGTATTTGGCAGCACTGAATAGTTCATTCTGTAATGTGTCAGATATAGACAAACAATATTGAGTAAATCTAAAGATGTCGGAACAAGAGGGCATACGGTAAGTCGTTGTCGTTTTATTGCATAATTTGGTCGGTAAATGTGTCAGAAAGAACAGTGTTTTATATAAAAATTATATAAAAACGCACCTTCCCGAAAAAAATTAAATACCGTTGTAAAAATAGCTGAACAGAGGCGATTCAAAAAGTAGAAAAAAGATTAAAAGTAATCTGACGAGATCAATGACGTCAATGGCACGAATGTTCGGTCTTCTTAATCCAACGAGTTATAACTAAAAATCCTGGATATAAGTCGTATACGCTACAGAAATTCTTCAAGTATTCAAAGATAAGCCAACTTCGCGCGCAACTATTTTCAACGTTTTTGAAAGATTATGGCAAAAAGCTAGAAAATAAAATGAAATGCTAAAACTTAGTGTCACAAACAAGAAAAATATGCTATCAAGTGCCAAAAACTAGCAACAAGCAAATGGGCATGATACTCTGGTATTTCAAGCCCAACTGTCCACTCTATTTTAAAGAAATATAACGGCATTTATCATAAACGCATCAAAGTATACAACGAAAGAACTAAATAAAAAGACCAATTTGCAACCGTACACTTCACCGTAAACACTTTGCGAATGGAAAATTTATCATTCTGGGTAATGAATCGTACTTTAAATTTTCACGCCATTAATTAAGTCTAAACGAAGGTTACTACACTGACACTATTGAAGCAACACCGGCAAACCGAAATTCAGGCCGAAAGCCATTTCTGAGAAGGATGTTTCAGTGCTTCTGATCCCTCCATGCGAAGCCTAACCGGTATTGCCGAAATTAAAGCGAATAATTGAAAAATATCACGCTTGTGAAGAGATCCTGTATCTGCCGAGACTTTCAAGCTGTCATTATGCGAAAAGAGCGACGGTTTGATTGAATTCTCAAAAAACTTCCTTTGTTCCGAAAAAGAACAATCCTCCAAAAGTGCCACAAATCAAATATTGATTCCTCGAATTAAGCGAAAGTTAAAATAAGCGACATCATCACCGTCCAAAACTGCACTGTAAAGATATTTTTCGACTGTTGATAAATAAAATGAGATACCATTAAGATGAATTTTCAATTCGGTGTTTTGTTTTCAAATGGCGTACACTGATATCTAATTTAAAAACTTTTTGAACACCTAGGATCACTAAGGAAGAACCAAAGCAGTGTAGCCAAGTGTACTCCGAGACCAATAGTGTAGTTAGGGATGCCACATTGAAATCTGTGTTTCGGTCAAAAAAATCTTTTTACCATCTGTGATGACAAAACCAGAAAAAAATCTGTGAAAATCTGTGAAGAATTTCCAAAAAATATGTGAAATATCACAACATTTCCAAAAATCTGTGAAATTTTAATCAAAATGCTAAAAATCTGTCATCTGTGAGAAAGAATTTGTGATCAAAAATTGTGCAAAAAATCTGTGAATATGGTAACCCTGAATGTAGTCGTACCTCGATTGCACCATCCTCCACATACATGACTTTAACGTTATCATGTTCAACAAAGTGTTTCATGTTGCTATTTTTGATAACGTTATATACTTTGATTGGATTTTGAAATTTTAGCAGTACCATATTCTGTATATGTTGAAACGGAGTTCGGTGAGCTTTATAATGTTATGTATCGTCATGCCAGTGGACTAGATTTCCTTGCACTTTGTCAATAAGTAATCGTTTTTAATTGATTTTAACCACAAACTTTGACAAAATTCTTCTTTTTATCTGTGGTAATTTAAAGAAATCATTTAAAAAGTCCCAATGAACTTTCCGTACCCCAAGTAACAGTCTATGACCGCTCCGATGTAAATATAATGAGACCTTTCAATACTTTATGAACTTTAAATTTTAAGGAATTCAGTAGTAGACTTAAACTTGTACATTTTTAAACAAAATAAGTAAAATGAGCGATGAAAAATGTCTAATTGTTATCAACACCAAAGAATATCTCGCAGTTCCGTAAAAAATCTCAAATTCCCGATCCCTCTCGACGCACACCAGTAGGTTAGCTGAAAATCGATACCCCCCTGGTACCTGACAGACCACGCGTACTGCAAACGACCGTAACAAACCGAACCACAAATTCCCCCACATCAAACCGTCCGCGGAAGACAGTTGACCTCTGGGGACACCCGCAGCCGGTTAGCCGTTTCTCTCAGTGCAACCCCGCATGCCACGGCCTGTACTTGGCTGCTGAGCTAGTCGACCGACAATGTCTTCGAGGGGCGGTCAACTTATGCCGCGCAATGCCTACTGCTATTTACTCTGCTCTCCTGCCATGCCGCCACACTGTCCACGGGTCCTCCGACGAGCTGTTATTTTTTAACGCGCATACCTCTCTGTCAGTTTTCGATGACGACGATGGCCACCACCGCCGCCGCCGCCGCCCCCAGGCTAAGCGAACCCGAACAACATCCAACAATCAGTGAAAGTTGATAATTTAAAGCCAGTAGTGGCCGTTCCTCTCACGCTAGTGTTGGTGTGATAAGCAGCAACAGATTCTACCACTACCACCGTGCACGGAGTAGTGGAATATGTTGCCGAGAAATTCAACTGTTTCGGATGGCGACGGGTCCGCCCCACTTTACTTCCAATCCAATGCGATATCGACGAGCCGAAAGAGAGTTAAAATACCTTCCAAAAGTCGGTCGGACCTCAGGCAATCCTCGAGCTTGCGTTATCTTGCCAAACTGGTAGGTAGATCGACAACACTTTTTTTTCCCCGTTCGCCAGTGCCTGTGTCCTCGAACCGGCTAAGTCGAGCTACTTTTCCCTACCGCGCTACTGTGCTTCTGGGAGCGACCACGCATTCATTCATAAGTGATCCAAAAAATTAGCATGATTTCATGTGATGAATGCGTGCCACCTATATTATCATGTGTAGCGACTCGCGCGAGAGCGGCGAAGTTCGTGTTCAGGGCCGTTACCTACGGAGATGGTGGCGTAACCGCGTGGTCAGTCTCGGTCAGTCGGTGTAGCATCCAACCGATTGCGCTGATGCGAAAGGGAATCTGTTCCGAAGTACCTATAATGAGAATCAGCGAGAAATTGATTGTTTTGTGGAAATCTTCGACCTTTGAATATAATGGAGCGTCACGGCGGCGGTGGCGGTTGTGGATTATTTGACAATCCTATTTTACGCTAAATTTGAAATGCTTCTTTAGCACTGGTTCCCAGAGATATTAGCCTTGGGTCAGTAATGGTAGGTGAATGGTTTTTGGAACCGTGGAAGCGCTCGGGAGAATTTGACACGGGAAATTGCATCACGCGCATTGTGACTGTAGGGCAAAGAAACTGGCTTGTTGAATGTCGAATGACAAGTTCATCAGTATTTTGGCTATTTCGTTATACCTCAAGATTTAATTATGAATTGGAATCGATTGTTCGATATCTTGTCTGGTTTTCAAGTCGGAAATTATTTCTAAAAAGTTTGTAATGTGCTGAACTATTGGAAAAAGTTTACTTAGGATTGATTTATTTTGAAACGAAAAAAACAAGTGATTTTAGGTTTAAGAATATTAACTATATTTTCGATTAGTAAAATTCATTTTGAGTTCAATAGTTTGTTTGTTGTGCGCAGTTCAGTTTTTAAAATTTAAATATTTCAAAATTTATGCATCGATCTAATGGCGGTTTCTATTCACATTCTGGTTATCCGTTTTGTGAAACCTTCGACCAGTCGGTTGAAAAATGTGACATCCGATAACAAATTGTTTCGGTCAATGGATAGTACAACTTTATCGTAGAGTCGTGAATATCATCTCTTATTAGCATAATACACACAATTCTTACCGCAAGCCAAACCATTTTCGGATTCTGTGATCTTTTTCTTTGACTCTGAACTAACAATTTTATTTTTTCTCTTTTTTTCACACACGCAGGTACGGAAACATTTCAGTGGAACCCAATTTAACGAGCATCGCTAATTATCGTCACAAGGTCAGTTTTGTCATTCCTCCAATGTGTACACAGATATGATTCGAATGGCACCCACCCATCGCGGCATCATCTCACGATTGGTTGTGCTTGTTGGTTTCTGTGCCATTTTCAGCACACCGCGCAATGACGTAGCCGTGCCCAAGCCGAAAAATTATCTGAAGGAGAGTATTATCCGAAAAGTTTAAGACATTTTACAATATATGTCATTCCATATAAAAATACGTAATTTCGTCACATGTTTAGAAAACCACAATAATTAGAAAACCAAAAACAATTTTTGGTAGTAACATATCAAAGTTTAGACAGTTCACGTCTGTAAGTAGTCATTTTCCATTACTCGAGTTAAGTTTTATTTGCTCGGCTGACCCTTGGTGTCAGGGCGGCACAGATGCATCTACTAAGAATTTTAAAATTTTCGTAAACACAGCAAGAAGTAAACAAATAAATAATAAATTTACCGACTTTATTTGCATCACACTCTTCACTGCCGATGATGCTGGAGCGCGTTATAATAATGATTAAACAAATACTAATGGTGAGTCCATTTCTGCCATAATTAGTAGGAGACATGGGAAGACGGACAAATAAGTGGGAGAGAAACTTACATAAACGAATGTCTATGTAGAGAAGCCAACGTGTTTGGTATGTTCTAGTTGTAGTGCAGTTATAATTGGCGGCGATGAAATGTACAGTGATCAGTTGCCACAAAAGAAAACTTCAATGTTGAAAAAATACTTACCTACCCTTCGTTACTTTAAACCAAACTGGATTTAAAAATCTACGTGAAATGTCACGTGCATACAAATTTGCGTGCGTTGACGTATGTCTCATATCCAAGCTCACGGCTAGAGATATTTTTGTTATTACAGTCAATCTGACTGTTAATATCACAGACAGAAAATATTTCTTTTGGTCGGCATATTCGTCGTTTAATACATCATCACCTTCTGATGGTTTCCAAAGAGCTGTCTCGTGCTAAGGAAAAATGGTTTTCTATTTATAATCAGCAGTGATTAAATTGCTCATCACATAATTTGTGGTAGCTCAGATATTTGAGTAACTCTGAATTGAGGAGTCCAATGTAAGAAATCGCCCAACATTTGCACGATCTGTACTAAGAGAGGTGTTAGATGGGATTCTCTGCTCCTACATTATATCGCATGAGTGGAAGATGCCGAACTTACTGGAATTGAAGCTTGTACGCGCATGCCTAACTTAGCATTTTAATTTTTTTTATCTTTTAGGGGCTCTGTTCGCGTAATTAGCAAATGCGTTTATCTGGGAGTGCAGGAACAAAACATCCAAGTGACTTTTAACTACGTAGAATAAATTATAGCCATCTGTATAAAATACCTGGAAGCAACGAATCCGATAATGAAAATCGTTCAGGTATAAAATGAAAATATAAGGCCCTATATGGCTACCTTGAGCTACACCGGACGTAGCGTCAAAAGAAGGAGATATATGGGCTTCATAGCTTTGGCGCTATAATCCCTTTGCGGAATTTTTGCAACAGACTTGGCAACCAATTCATGGTAACATCAGTGTACTCTGTATACTCTGTATGTGCAAAGAAGTTGAAACGTGATACATGGTTATTAGAACTCCACATTTTGAAAAAGTTTTAAAATATTCAGATTTCAGTTCAGATTTTTGTTCTAAGTGTGAATTTAAAAACTTTCGCCAAAAATGGCTTAATTTGGACATGATTTAGAGGTGTCTCCTAGGTGTTTTTGCTATGTTTCCATAGTAAGATCACTTACACTCCGATTTGGGCCCTACATGCCCACAAATCATCAAAAGTTGTTCCTTAGACATATCTTAACTTGTTTAGAAAATTTATTTATTGGATTTTTATATAAAAAAGCATATCAAAACCAAGAAAAACACTGTTAATTTTCCTTAATGGTCATAAATCTTATTCTGGAATGAAGCTCAATAAACAGTTCAATGTTTACACTTAGCTACGATGAATCAAAATAACCTTCGATCATCGAATTAGAAGCCTCCTGAATGTCCGAGAATACAGATGCCACTGGTTCTGTTCAACATAAGTTAATTGTATTTCTGATAAAAGCATCACAACGCAATCATTGCGGCAACCAAACTGGGTCTTTGACAATTCGTCTTACGTCTAAGTGTCTAAACGTCTAAGAATTATTCCTTTCTACAATTATCGGGTACAGGAAAATGAATAATGCTTTCGAAATGAATATTTTTTGCGGTTCTTGGAGTGTACGGACGAAGCACTAAAATCTCTGCCCCTTGTGGACATTGGGCTACAGTATTTCTGGTAGATGCAGTAGAATGTGCGTAGCGTGGTGTACTTTGCATGAAATTTATTGTCAATGAAGAAATTATTTTTTTGTGATTGAAACGAAATGTTTCGTTATTTTGCTTAATTTTTGTATATAATACGATTATTTTTGGAAAGGACGAATTTATTTTTCGTACATTGAACGATTTTGTTAGTCGCACGATTTCATTTTCGTTCATCCAACGAAAGGTTTTGTGATTTTTATTTGTTGTTTTTTCATTCGATCTTTTAGGATCGATGTTTGAAAACATGGATTTCGATGGAAAAATCGATTTTACAAAATGAGCATCACACTAACCCTACCGCAGAAGTCAGGATGATTTGGCGTTTTTAGCAATCATCTTAGTCTACGGCATACGCGGACAAGCGTAAAGTGACTTGGTACATTATGCTGCACGGAAATGTCAAATAAAGTCACGGGAAGCTTTCACACCAATCGTTTTGCGACTTTTGAAAAAGCTATTTTTTGTCCCTTGCCCATTGCCTGACGGAGTGTTTTCATTGGTCGATTATTGTGACTTATTTAGTGAGTCCTCGAGCATACGCAAACGGTTACTCGAATAATAAAATGGTCGTAGTAATTTTTTGGGAAATCTAATTTCTGAGCAGCCGGCTACCGAGAGTAGCCTTTGGTTTCTAAATACAGGCCATATGAGCTTGTACAGCTGGCGGTGGGATTATTATTATAAAGCTAATCTAATTAATCGATTCTCCATTAGAATAGATATAAGTGGGACTTGGCTATTTCGTTCCACGGTATTTAAATATTGGATTGAAAACTTATCGCTAAACCATGAATATAAGGAATTAGTTATGAAAGCGTAAAATGATAAAAAAAGATCAGGAATCGTCTACTTTTTGTGACTACCTTTATTCGAGCCGCCCTAGTACAATGTAGAACAAAAAGATCTTCCTCTGATTGTACAAAGGACGAAAATGGTTAAATCGCTGGATAAATTTTCACGTTTCACTCTCAAACCACTTCACTCGCGGATAACTCGACATCATTTCATCTTCAATTAGTAGAACTTGACTTTATTTGAGAATCTATAACTATAAACTGAATTAACTGAATTAAATTTAAAAGTTATGTTTAAATAGAAAATATCACATTGAAAATTAAAAAAAAATTACAATTCAACATTAATAAACAACTTGTACAATGTAGTGTTGCTGAATCACCTTTGTGTAGTGGATGTAAATGGGTACATCACAATAGTTCTACACACACAATGATCTCACACCCAACAGAAAAAAAAAACGGATGAAGGAAAGCGTTTCCACCGGCCGATACGAATTGGGGTCGGTGATTGGTTTTTCTGGTTTAATTTAATTTAAAAATATATTTTATCAGCCGCGAAGCATTATAAGAAATTAAATCTTTCTTGGAAGCAATTGTATTTTTCATGTTCCGATTTACAATGGATTTTGGATTCGGAAAATTTGCATTGAAACAATGTATTGGGTAATTAACCTATTTCGTCGCGCGTGTTCAACGCATGCCGAGTAATTAATTAAATAGTGCGACACCCTCCCCAATAGGTCCAAAATTGGCTTTTCATCCTACTTATACAAGGATTTTGACGGTTTAGGACAATTAGTCGAATTAAGAGAAAGGACAATTCACGTGGAATGACCCATCTGGTGTCTGAAACGCTCCTGGGATCATTTCCCTCTTTGCAATGCGACCTTCTTTTCTTCGAGTTCTCTTATCTACCAGCTATCGAGCTATCCAGAATTATCTGCACAGTTTCTCAGTTTCTCTCTACGATGGCTGGAGAAGCACAGTTTAATTTTCAGTATAACCATTTGGAAGTAGCACGAGGTTATGGAGTACCTTCATATAGCACGAACTGGATACACGCAATGCTTAGCAACCGACATCTGTGCTCATCGCTAAGACAAGTAGACATAAGGAAACTGAGAGTCTGCTGATGTCCTCAAAGTGGTGTGCTGTCAACACTTCTATGGAACTTTGTCGCCGATGGTATGTTGAGGAAACTTAATGCGCTTTGGTTTCCGACATATAGTTTCACCGATGATCATCATGTAATGATCACCGGTATTTGCATTAACACACTTTTTGATTTGATGCAACATTACGTGTTGTTAAGCAATGGTGTTTTCATGTTGTCAGTTGATCCAAATGAAATATCAATAGTGCTTTTCGCGCTACGAAGGATTTCAACCGGATCTCGTGCTTTACAGTTCTTTGAGTCTGAAATTACTGTCGCACATCAAGTTAAGTACGTTGGGATAATTCTTGACTCCAAACTTAATTGGAAAGTTCACATCGATTTCAGAATCAAGAAAGCTTGTATGGCTTTCGACCGATGTAGGCGAGTTTCGGCAAATCTTGGGGACTCAACCCAAGTACATTCAGTGGATCTATACAACAATTGTTAGACCAATACTGGCATACCAATCAAAGTCAAACCTTTTCCAGAAGACGGTCTTGATGGCGTTGACTGGTGCGTTCCCAATGCTGCTCTAGAGGCACTCTTGAACATAAAACGCACACCGTCTTTAGGTTCCGAAGCTCTGGAACAGCAACCCAATAGATGGTGCAACTAGCTACACAAGACTGTGGTTCTGTGTGGTGTACAACCGGCACTTCAACAGGGAATTTGCGATTAATGGATCCATTTTTGCTCTGACAGTCAGGCTTAGTTCGGCAGATTCGAGATCGAAATTAGTAATTGCATGTCGAACTCAAATCGAAAATCTTAGCATTTCAAATGTAATCTACCTTCTATGGGTACTCGGTCATTACTCGGTATTACTGGAAATGAATCGGCGGAGGAATTGGCTAGAGCTGGCGCTGCGACTGACTTCATTGGTTGGTTGGTTCTACCACTGTCGATAAGGTGGATAAAGCACAAGATTCGCTCTTGAGCTTCATCCAAACATGCCAAACATTGGCGTAGTTTGAAAACTTGCGTTCAAACAAAAGCTTTTCTGCCGGATGTGTGTCCAAAAATGTCAAAAATTTGCTGCTTTTTTCAAGCACAACTGTCGCATTCTAGTCAGGGCACTGACTGGACAGTGCAAACTCAATTATCACATGGCTACTATTCCGCGTGCTGAGTGCTATTCGTGTGATCTTTGTGAATCCGATTATGGAAATTCATATCATTTGATATGTAACTACCCTGAAGTAATGCAATTGCATATCCGGATTTTTGGTTCTTCTTTGGTATAGAGAGCTAAAACTCAATGATATGCGATGGTTCCTAACCCAGTGTGATAACGAGCTATAGAGTTTGGAAGTTCTGAGAACCAAGTCGATTACAGAGGAAATACAGCAGGTACATTTGCATGTTTTTGAGAGTCCAACGAAATACTTTCATATTGACTAAATCACGTTTTTCGTACGTCAAATCAATCCCAAGAAACACCTAGTTTTATGTGTCCGGTTTTTAGTGGACCAAACTTTAAATATACATCAAACTGATTAAAGACGTGGTTTATGCAATAAACATGCATAGTGAACAGTGGCAACTGAAAGAAAGTTGAATTGCGTCGTTTGAGGATGACAAGTTTCTTGGTCAAGACGAAGGAATAGTGGAGTATGGCAGATTTACAGTAAAGTCACCATTCGGACTCTCTTGTCCAGGTCTGGAAAGAAGTCTTTGTAGGTGCTTGCAGCTCTGCTCTGACTGCTTCCAACGGAACTTTCAATTTGAGTATCGAGATCGTCAATCTTTACATCATGGATCCTATTCTCACAAACGCGTCAAACACGCGTCACTTGTCTTATCGTCACGCCACTTACCAGTCACGTCACTCACGTGACTCCGAGAGACACTTTTAAATGACCATCGTCACCCAAGTGATACTCAGCATCGAAATTTAATTTAGTATAACTTCTTAAATATTACAACAAAGCATTGTAATTCTTACTGCAAGAGAGTCAATTCAATCAATTTTCGTGGAAAATAATAAAAGTGCCAAAATAGTACGTTAGTCTTGTTTTTTTAGTGTTTCGGATTCTCCTTGTCAGTAACTAACACCAACTTAATGTCAGTTAGATAAATCCAAACAAGCACCAATAGATACTAAAATCCAAAAAGTCACACGTCTTGTGTGAACACTAAACAACTGGCTAGTATCGAGTGATGTCTCGATAGTATACCCAGAGGTTCTGTATATCGATGAGAAATGTGAATTGAAACCGTTTTTTGGTTTTAGAACCAAACGCCTGGAACTATGAAAATTTCCCAAGCGGTAAAATTTTTGGATAGGACCAATTTGTTTGTGCATATGGACACAAGACCTTATATAAAGTATGTTTTTTTGTGTTTCGGATTCTCCTCCTCAGTAACTAACACCTAGTTAATGCTAGTTAGATAAGTCCAAACAAAACATACCTTCTGTGTCTAGAGTCCTTATGCACAAAAAAATTGGTCTTATCCAAAAACTTTCCCGTTTGGGAAATTTGTATACGCTAGACTTATTTTGTCGTGTTTTGGAAAGAATACCGTGATAAACTCATTCACTCATTCTCCGGTGATTTTATTTATCCGGAGAAATAATGCGTTGTATTTATTCATAGAAGTTGTGTGAGTGTCAAGAACTTTTCGTGTGAAAATGAGAGTTTTTATTGTTGGCGTGGTTATCCGGACTCATTTACTCATATAAGTGATAAATGTAATGCCTGATTACAACAATTATTATAAAATATTGTCAATAGACAGGCGAAAATTACTAGTTTAAAAGTTGCTGATGTATCACACTTTTTCGTATTTTACATGTGAACAAAATACGGGAACAATTCAGAATTGTCTCTTTTCATTATTGTTGATGTATACCACCATATTATTATTATTATTATTATTATTATTATGTTTGTTAAGGCTTTAACCACTGAGGGTCATTCGCCTATACCACCATATTTTTTTTCGTTATAAATGTTATCCACGAGAAATTGCACCACAAATGCTTCTCCTAATGACGCAGTACAACAAAATTTCGTTGACGTACTGTTTAACGTGTAATGTTCATATTCCATAAATTTGGTGAAACTTCTTTGTTTAGAAACTTGAAATTTCTTTGTAGGAATTTGAACATAACCTGAAAATTCAGCCAAGTAAAAGTAAGAAAGCTCAGCTCGCACATCGCAAATTTCGACATTATCCCATCGCAAACTTAGGAACGACTCGGAAAAGTGAATGCCACTGTTTTGAGAGAGCCTGAGATTCTTTCGCCACAGAGAAATTTAATGTTGCGGAAAAGTACAAACTAGAATTCCCAGAAATTTTTTGGTCCGGCAAGCAATCTGCAGTTGCGGAAAACGAAGTCAGATTTATGTCACAACCGTGATGGCACCAGGAAATTTGCCACAAAGAGTGCCATTTAAAACGTCGCACAGTGTCGCCTAGCCGGACAAAACCTCAAAATTTTATTTTAAATTTTTCATGGTTTAACATTTTTCTCTGTTTCTTAACAGGTTGAATAGAGTCTTCTCGAAATATTAAGTCCCGAGGACGATAGTTCGATTTTTTACATGACTTCAAAGGTGAAATAGATGATAAATTCTGAGGAAAACTATTTTCAAACCTAAGTTATTCAAATGCATATATCTTTTTAGTTAAGATTCCGATTGGGGTCAAACTGATTTCATGTGAAAGGTTATTCGCTGGACTTATAACTGCCATTCGATTTAGTCGATACAAGCCTTTCTTCTCGCTCAGACATGAAGAACAAATAATAAATCGAGCAATAGTTTAAAGTTGTAATGTTCAAAGTGGCTGTACTTTTTTTTGAAACGGTTCGGAAAGATCGCTTGTTGTTCACGATACTTGAAAATTAGTGTACTTTCCGAAAATGAATATCTTGTTTTGCCCCTTTCTGCCCCGAGGTATGAAAAAAGGTGATTTTTCATGATACGTCTGAAGGAGACGCATGGTAGCCTTTGACTACCCAGGGTTCGCAATATAATTTATAGATGTGTCTTATCATTATCAACAATTGAAAAAATGTGTGTTCTGCTAAAAAATTCACCGCGCCTAATTTTTTGAAAATGAATTTTTGGAAAGAGTGCACTTTATATTTGTAAATGTTGAATTTTCGAACCACCCTAAGTGCCAAAATTCTGAGGAAATAAATAACAAAAAATAAACATCAATGAATTCAGCGTCACAAAATTACCCTAATGTGAAGTTTTCATCAAATTCGGACCACTTTTGAGGTTTTGTCCGACTTTTGTATGGAAGGTGATCACTGTGCGTCGGCTGCCTCTTTTTAGTCAGGGCTGTAGTTCTGCGGTGTTTTGACCTGATTTTTGGAGTTGTATAGAGCCATTATGATCAGCTTTGTGCCCTAGGCTGCCAAACTGCCCGGAATTTTAGTGAAGTAAAAAACACTGGTCAATCACGAAGCAGTCGCTAAAAAAATCAGATGTTGCTGAACATGAAGTGAAAATGTAAGGAAAGTAGAAGAAAACTGGAAGAGAAATTATTTATGCTACAGAATATCTTATATACCAGAAGT
Organism: Topomyia yanbarensis; assembly: GCF_030247195.1. Taxonomy (NCBI): domain Eukaryota; kingdom Metazoa; phylum Arthropoda; class Insecta; order Diptera; family Culicidae; genus Topomyia; species Topomyia yanbarensis. The sequence goes on from NC_080670.1 coordinate 163,816,314, forward strand.
ACACATGGGAGTTTGTATCAATGATGCTCAGTTTAATGCCGTTTTTCTTAGGATTGAGCTAATTGAAATCAACATGTGCATGTGCCGAGGATTCGTTTGCCTGTTCCATTTCAGTCTGCGAAAATCAAGTAACAATTAAGGGAGTAAAATTCAATTTTTGAAAATATCTTTCGAAATATCTTGCTTACGATTTCAACTCGAGGATGTCCTTCAATGAGGGTATTTCACAGATCTTTATTGTTAAAACTATGAAGTAACAGCAGTGTTTTTCTTAACATTTTGAACGTGAGCAGTACCACATTTCTGATGTGATGAAACTGGACATAATTAGCTTTCACATTCAAAAAGGGGCACTTTTGGATTTTCATATTCATTCAAATCAATCAATGTTGTGTTGGCGAATCCCTTTCATATTGAGTTAGACGTTTCTTGCTGCAGGAAAAGGAAAAACGAATATTTGGTTGGTATAGTGTCTACCGCCGTGATTCATAATTCGTCTTCGCGTTTGACATAATTCCGCATACGGAGGTTTTAAGTTTAACCAAAACAGAAATCAACAGCTCAAGCATGTTCTCGAATGTGATCGATACATCAATTCGAGAATGTTCATCAAAATATTTTTCGAAACAAACAAAGATTTGGCAGCTCTTTTCTGTTGAAGTTTTCATGGCGCCTGCAGTTCACTCAAAACAGGAATGTTACTCTAGACACCATTGAAAACAAATCTGTCTAGTAATTATATGTAAACCGTGGGAAGCAAAAAAAAAATAATTCGACAATGACATGTCGCTCCGAGATTGCCATGTTAGCAGAGAACTTGAACTTGCTGGTTTGAGGCAACGGACAATTGCGGGAGGTGCATGGCTGGCTGTCGCCGTCCACAGAGTTTGCGGGGCATTCACCTACGGGCTGATATAGTTGATTTAACGATCGTTGCTCGGTAGGGGAAATATGACAAACAGCGGAAGTCAAGGCTGATTTTTAAATTAAATCCCCGTGATGGTATCACGTGCTAGGTATTATTGTAAGAATTGCATTAAAACCATACTTCGATGACTATAGTTTTAAGTTAGTGGATCGAATCTTAACGTACAGGATAAGTACAAGATTAGTTAGTGCAACAATCCTATAAATCCTATCGTTCTTGGTCGGAGCAGATCGCTTTGGTACTATCGGTAGTGAAACAAGTAAAAAAAACTGATAATCTGTCCCCGTTGTTGATCCCATCGTTCACTCTGATATAATCCAATTAGCACAGGTTCGACGTCAGCCATCAATTTTCGCACCTCGCAGAACGTTGAACTACAGTTTCCAAGCAGAAAAACGGAAGCAACATCTAAATAAATCAAAATGGTGTATAAGTTACACAATTCGAGCAAACAGACCAAATACCGATCCTAAATGAATTGAGACAGGCAAGAGGGAAGGTTTCTTTACCTGCACAACTTCACACCAGCAACAACTAATCAAATCGCATCGAGTGCAACTCCGCACAATCTCACACAAACATTGCGATTACTAGTTTGCAGATGACATTGCACTGCGGTTGTAGCGCATCAACAATCGGCATGACTTTGAACCGAACCGAAAAGGGGGCCAATACCGTACAAGTGCTAATTGGTCTTACGATTTGTGCCAGTTTGAAAGTTGTTTTGGTTTCAAAACTATTTTTTTTCGGTTTGATAAAGGTATTTTTCTATCGAATAAATCAAGATTCTACTATGGAGTTATGAATAAGCGAAATAGTTAAAACGGTAATGATTATGCCATAAATGTAGTTGCATTGTTAAATTTGGTACGATAAAAACCCGGAATAGGAGTCTCTGTTCGTTCCGGAAACTAGTACCTTGAACATTGAACCTGCTGTTTGAACTAGACAATATAGGTACAATAATAGGTCATTTAATTCGGTTAGGACCCAGGAAATGGTGAATTTACTAACCAGACATGCTAACTGGCGTGATGATTAAGTGATTTTCAAATTGTCATGCGAACTTTTCGGGTGAAACAAAGAACAAAGAAATGAGTTTTGAGGTATGCACAAATTTCGATTCGAGTCACTAGCTCGATCCGTGTAAAAAAATCACGCATTGGAAAAGTAAACAGTTCACTTAATCAGAAGACTTTCAACATTCACTAATCTATTATATATGGTTTTTTGTTTATTTATTTCTGTTTATTTTGTTTGCTTTTTGGAACAAGAAAAATCGTGCTGGAGATAAGATTCCTCTAATAGCGCTCTCCAGAAGGCACAAAACCTCCTTATCTTTTGTACGAATAGGTTATAAATATACAATATCAGCTGAAAAACTATCTGTCTAGTGATGGAATAGGCCAGTCACCGTAACTGCCATGACCTATGACAATAATCGCATTTTTTCGCCCATTCGATTTTCCTCTTAGTACTGGCGCTGTACCCGCAGATAGACAATGACGGCAATGACAGCCGTGTCATAGAGTTAATAAAAAGTTTCGCCTATCAACAAGCTAAATTGAAACTGTGCTGTCCGTGGTTCCACGCTCTCTCTCTTTCTCTCACACACGTAACCTGATTGCTCAGAAGGAAAAAAAAACAACCTGACGGTCACCGTGCTCTGATTTTCATTCACAATCGTTGAATCGAATGTTTATTTTTACGACACACTCACTAGCGGTTCTGCGCCAGCAGCCAACGCTGCCGACAAATTAACTTCCGATCTGCTACAGTATGTCAGAAGGAACAGGGAGTAGCGCTGCGGCTCCCCACCCCGCCCCTAAACGCGTTGCTAAGAACATTTGTTACGGTCATTAGCTGGATAATTCAATTGTGTGCGGCCCCCGATGTGTGTGTAGAAGGTTGCGTAATTGGTTCCCTCTCCCCATCATCGTTCGTGCCCCACAGGATTGACGAACGAATCGGTGACGAATGATGGCCTCGACAGACTTTTCGGTGACCGTCGTCGTCGCGCTCGCTGTGGCTGTGATAAAGAGAGCGCGAAAGACTGCAATGCGCGAACAGGCGCGGAACACAGTGCGGTCAATAATAATGAGCTAGATCAGTATCGCCAAGTGGCCACTTTGGGCACGTTAGACGAGTGATTAATTGCGGGTATTCGAATAATGAGCCGGTTTATTAAGGATCGATTCCATCCATTGGCGCGCTACCCGGTTGGTAGGTGTGTTTTATTTCGCAACAAAGATATCCGGGCCCCGTTCTTACTCTTGGTGAAATGATCTCCAAATACCATTTGAAAAGTTAACAATTCGCCATTCAGATGGACATCTGTCCTCTGCACTATCATTATCACCCTGGTTTTTTTTTCTACAATGATCCAGTTTTACCTTTCACGTGGCCTGATTTCACACCATTTTTCACGTTCGCTTTCGCGCACTGGTATTGGAACGGTAAAACCCGTCGTACGGTGTGTACCGTGTGAACCGGTTTCCGGGCCGCACTTGCTCCCAGGACTCCTATAAGTGCTCCCGAGTCCAAAGTACCCGCACCACATGAATAACTCTGAGCTTGGTGAGGGTCGTCGTCGTCGGCTTGACGAAACTGAAACGCGGTACGCCGGCGGAGGCGTGAGTGACCTTCACGAGAAAATGGTAAATGGCAAATTGCATAACGGAAATTACACTGTGCAAGGTACCCCCATTCAGTGCTGGCGTACGGGCGTGTGAGTGTGCGCATGGGCACAAGTGGATTGGAATTGGAACGGCCAATGATCATCATAACTGCGCTGCGGTGATGAATTGCGGACTCTCGGTGTTTTTTCTTCTTCTACCGATTTCAAGTTCGTCGTTTAATCTGAGACAATAGAATTGAACCGGGTGATGGCACCTGGTTGGCTGAGATGGAGCAAAAGTCGCTGACTAAGCGTAGATTCTGATGATAGTTGTTATGTTCTTAAGGTTGAAGGTTCGGAATGATTCAGGGTTGGTGATTTTCGTTGGATTGTTCTGCAATCTGCTAGAAACTTGTTAAGTACTTAATTCAAGTTTCTTAACTTTAGACGATCGCATGCTTCTACAAAGTACAGATCAGGTTCGTAGTCAGGATTATGTTTCGGGAGGGACTTCAAAACTAAATGTATAAATAAACTAATCACGATGACTCGGCTTAAACACCAAAAACTGAACGAAGTTTTAAAAAAATATTAGTGAAAGGCCAACCGACAAAGACAATCCCTGATGTCGCTAAAACATACAAGATATTCTGGACTACATGTTGAGAAGGTGTAGAAGCTACCAAATCGGAACGCGTAGAAAAAGCTCATAACACAAACCTGCCTCAGAAAACAAATTGTTTAAAAAAATCTGATCTGGCAGGCGATTTGTGGATGTGGTGAAACAATTTTAATTTGATCTGGCCTCCTGCTACTATTATTAGTTAGCTGATATTTTAAATTTAAATTCACTAAATGTGTTCAGTGATATTGTCAGACAGTTGAGGAATATTGCAGATATATTTTTCTAGTTCATAAAAAAATCTCGATCCTTGAAACAGAAGGCACATCGGCAATTAACATTGCCTTATCAGATTGAATTCATGGGATATTATGATGTAAGTGTCCTAATTATGATAATTTTTCTGTAAAGAGAATATAGCATTTTAGCGCTTTTAGCTTTGAACAATCTTGCAGAACCGTTGGAACTTTAGAAGATTACATAGATTTAAAATTTTTTTTTAGCAATTTTACTACCTAGTTTTCCAACATATATGACAAGAATTTAATGCATTTTTTATCCCTATAAAGGAAAAAATGAAATTGTTCCGATTTGCGCATGAGGGCACAATATCTAACTTAGAAAAGCTGGATTTTTGTGTTTCGAATTCTACTCGTCAGTAACTGTCGCCAACTTGCTGTTCAGGAATCAGGAATCAGGATATATTGGCTCAAATGGCACGTTCCCCGTACATAGTCGGGGATTTGTGCCTTGCCGTGTGTTTTCATCATTTCCTGAGCGGAAGGAAAGGACAAGGAGGTGTGGGGAAGTAGAATTGGAAGGGTGAGAAAAATAACAGCACAAAACAAAAATAAACAACAGGTAAGTTAAACTCACAAGTAGTTCAACTTGCCTGCGAATAAGCCTAAAGCTCTTTACCGCATTGGATAAGAAACTTTAGTATGTCTCTGAGTTTCAATCGTCCAAACATGGTTTCGTCTATATAAGGACGGCAGAAGACTCGAAATCGCAATTGCGCTACCGCTGGACAGTTGCATATCAGATGATATGAGGTTCCGTAGTCGGATTCACAAAGACCACATGAAAAAGACTCAGCGCGCTGAATAGTTGCCATGTGATAATTGAGTTTGCAGTGGCCGGTTAAAGCCCTGGTCAGCATGCCGCAGTGGAGCTTCGAAAAATGTAAGAGATTTTTCGAAACCACTGGGCATGGTTGTTCTAGAAACGCCTTTGTTTGGCGACACGTTTGTAGATTTCTCCAGTAATTGCGGTGCTCGGACGAAGCCGATTTGCGCATGAGGGCACAATATCTAACTTAGAAAAGTTGGATTTTTGTGTTTCGAATTCTACTCGTCAGTAACTGTCGCCAACTTGCTGTTAGTCAGACACGAAATTAGCGTCTCATGCTCAAATCGGATAACTTTCTTTTTTCATTTCTAGGGATAAAAAATTACATAATTCCATGCGTTTGGCTCTCATGCCAAAAGAAAGAGTTCGTATTCAGTCAGCAAACCCGAGCCTCTGTGCTTGGCTACCCGAGACATCACTCGGGACCAGTTGTTTTAGGTTTTCAAACATACATTGTGTGAACTATTTGGATTTTGTGTCTAACTTGCTCCAATTTGGTGTCAGTTTGGATTTCTTGTCTAACTGACAGCAAGTTGGTGTCAGTTACTGACGAATAGAATATGAAACACAAATATCCAGCTTCTCCAAGTTAGGTGTTTTGACCTCTTGCGAAAATGACAATATCAAATGTTTAATTCAATGATTTAAACTTTCCCACAAGTTGGAATTGTTCAAATTTGTAGAACTTTTGATGAATATATGTGAAGACTCCAATAGAAAACAAATTGAGCAAAACGATGATTATCGTTTCTGTATGTTCTTATTTTTTGAGTGATCAATGATATCTTGTAATTTTTGTAAATCTTGTTAAATGACTCAATATAGTATCGCAAAATTGACACGAATTTGGTTGGGCACAATCATTCACGGAAATGCAAACGCAATACAATACAAATGCAATTAAAAGAACGTGCACCAGAATGTACAAGAGCTCGTGTCTTTCGCGATAATACAAACCCGACCGCAGACGCGATCATTCACGCATACCTACACCCACGATCTCGCATATAAATATCATATAAACGTTCTGGCGTTTTAGTCAACGTGGTAGCACTTACTTATGTGTGCCAAAGGTGGCGACCCCAGTAAGATAGGGAAGCTTACCTCCTTTCTTCGCTGGAACCTGTGGTACACAATGGTTAATTTGAGTAAAATTGTACCTTCTGTTTATTACAACTAAATCGTTAAAACAAGCCCTTTCATATGATGTTGTTAGTTTAATTATTATTCTCCTTAAAATTGATATATTTTTAACTGCTTTCTTGCAAGTGCATACAGTGTCTTCGGCATTGTTGTAGAGCAAGTTTTGCTAACAACTTTGCTGAAGACACAAATATGTCTTCATCTTTAATATTTTCAACATTATTGCTGGTTATTTCTGATGATCCCTTAAAAGCCGATATATTGATATAACTTTTTAAACATTATTCTAACAAGTTCAGTATGTCCCGTAAAAAGGTTTGAATTACCAAAATTAACAATTTAACAACAATATTACAACAATCGATCGGTCAATAACTTCGAGTGTACTATAAATAGAGAATTTGGGTCTTCAGAATAGATGATCGCAAAAACAAGTTCTTTAACATTTCTGAAGACTTCATCTTGTTTGTCATACTTTGGAAAAGAAATTGAAGCAACTATCTCAATTCAATGAGGATTAATCACTTTAGCCAGCAGTTCTAAACCTTTTGCATACCACGGACCCCTTAGAAATCACCAGGGCTTGTTACGGACCCCCATGTATATACATCGATTTTGTCTGCTATCAATATGTTAGTTTCAGTTTGTTAGGAAACAAAACTTTAAATTTCAATATGCACTCAGAAATAATATTTTTCTTCGCGGACCCCCAGAAACGACTTCACGCCACCCTAGGGGTTCGCGGACCCAAAGCTAAGATTCACTGACTTTAGCTATGTCATCAAAATGAAGGTCTTTGATAATCATAAAACATCCCAGAAGACATTGATGCTGTACACTTCACTGTTTTCGCACGAATTATTTTTCGCCTGTTCTTGGCGAGAAAAAAGCCACTGTACGTACACTGAAAATTAAACATCAGAATGGTAGTTCGCGCGTACATCGAAAGCCCATGTCATTGTGCAAACGACTACGTGGTTATGTAAACGTATTAAAACCTACGAAGTTATAAACATGCTAGCATACGCGACATAAAAACGGCCACCCGATCAAACATGTTAACATAAAAACACTCGTATCCTTCGCGATGGTACAGATCTGATCGAGGATGCGATCATGTAATCGTGACCATCTACGCACACCTACATCCGCGATCCCGCTTCCGTAGAAACGGCTCGGTATTAGCTCTTACTAATTTCATAATGTCATCTCAAATGCGATTATACTAATGCCCGTTCCCATGCGAACACGAATCGCTGATATGCGGAAGCCTCTATCCTTGGTCCTAGCAGTCTAGATCCATACCTTCAATCTTGGTCTAAAAAAGCAAACTCACTAGCACTAAAAGTCTCAGTGAGCTAAGATCCGATCCTCTAGTGATATCGGGGAACTCACTCTCTTTTCGTGATCTGAACCGTACACTCGAATTCAGGTTTCTCGCGAACATTCAACGCTAATATAAAAGTGGTCACACGGGTAAACAAACGAATTTATATACGCCAAGTTACATATACGCGACACACTCGCCCTCGTGATCAAACCCGTTAACATACAAACACTCGAGCCCTGCGCGATAATACAGCTCTGGTCATAAACTGCGATCATCCACGTAAAACTACTCCCGCGGTCTGGCAAACATGAACATAAAACGCCCTTGAGATCAATTGAACGATTTACCACCTATAAACGTCCTCTCCAACGCGATCATGAATCGCTCATGTCCGGATGCCTCTAGTTTTAGTTCTGGCAGCCGTGCCTTCAATCTTGGTCTCAAAAGTAAAACAAACTCATGTGGATTATGATTCTGACAGGGAGTCCTGCCGAGTGCTAAGCTCTATAGCTCCAGTTGGACAACTCGAAAAAGAAGGCACTAAATAACGAGACGAACTCATAAATATTGCAATATTGAGTTTGAATTCGCGTGGATGGACGCGTTTTTACGGTGGAACTTTTTTAGCAACCCCAAACTCATTCGATGCTATTAAGATCTGAAATGACCACTATATCTTCTAAGTGTTCCCGAATTCCAAAATTAGGGGCGATCATAATTTTAGAATATGATTTGCTGTACAACTTGCTTTTTGAATAAAAATAATTAGTTCTTGTTGTTCACACTCACAATCAAGAAAGATACTGACTTTCTAACTTAACCTTCCGGCAGTCGCGCTAGTGCACTGAGTGCACGCTGCTCTGAAAATCTAGCGAAATCGTCTTAGGGCACCAGCGGCTGCTCGTTCAGTGGGTCATAAGCGCGACTTCCGGAGTGTTAAAGATGCAGCCAGTCGCAACGTTTTAGTCACTATTCGAAAATGCATATTGCTGTTTCATGAACATGAACGTGGTTATCCTAGAGAGCACCTAATAGTTGCAAGAGTTGTGGTTGTGTTCATAATTTAAGAGTAAAAATTGATAGACATTTGACAGTGATTGCTTGACAAATAAATGATCAGAATCCGATTGAGAAAAGCGACTAAATCATGGCCGTTCGTCTTGCAAATGTATACCCTACTTTCAGGTAACAAAGTAATACATAAGGGTGACATACAGTGCGGTGTGATTAGATGTAAATTTTCATCAGTTTTTACCCTGTGACAATAAGTAGCGGAGGTAGTTCAGATTTTTAGATTCTTCTTCTATCAAATTTCTTCTTAAACATTCTTACCAATTTGTTGAATTTTTTTCCTAGCGTATTCACTTGAGACGTGTTTGTCAAGAGTTGCCGGGATACAAGCTTTGTTAAAAAGTCTAAAAATTCTCGATGGGAGGGCTTTATAGTTAAATATTGACCGATTCGGCACAGTTTTCGCTGAGTGCACTATTCATTACAAAGGAGAATGTAGCGTAGACTTGCGGAATTCATGCAAAGTGACTTTTTAAGACAAAGTCTCCATGTACAGAAAGTTTCATTAAAATCTGAGAGGGCGCTGTCAACTCTGAATACGATTTAGCACGAAATTCGGTGAAACGATTCCATGAATTGTCAAAATGGCGTCAAAGCAAGAGGACCAGCGTTTCAAAACTTTGTTCGCGTATAAGCTTCTAACGAATGCAAGAAAACTTGGATCAGGAAGGATTGCGTAGTAACCGGATGAAGAGTGACCAGCGTTTAAAAGTGCAATGCTATCTTTTCATTTGAGATGTCGGCAAAAAATTATGGTTATCACATACAACGTGCAATGAGCCAAGAAACGACGTACGAGCTTACACTGACACCCAAACGACAAACACAACTCTACACATAAAGTAAGAGCGTGTAAATCGCACACAACATTGTTGACCATATTAATGGTCGATGAAGCATACGTTAAGGCGGCTTTCAAACAACTCCCAGTTTTAGATAAGTTTATATAAGCAGAAAAAAGTTGTCAAAGTTTCCGAAAAAAATATTTGGTTTGGCAGGCGATTTGCACATGTGGGCTAAAAGCGAGATTTTCGTGACTACTGGCTCTTACAATCAAGATATTTATGTATGTAATGTATGCAAAAACGCCTGTTGTGAATAAAATCTCATCAGTTCAATCAGAGCTCCTTTTCTTGTGGGTCATCACGCAAGCCTAGAGGTCTGCTCAGAAAAACAAATAGTGTTTTCGTTTTTTCGGCGAATGTTTAATCCTGTATCTAAGTTAGTGTCGGATTCTAATGAGACAAAATTAAAACGCAAATTCCATAACTAATTTAACTAAATTCAGTTTGAAACTGAAGTGAAATTTGAATCGAAAAGAATTGAATGACTATGCTGTACTGACCGAATGAGTGACGAAGTAAACGAAGTAAACACCCGAAATATACCCTTCAGCGTGGCTGGTATGAATTGAAATTCGTTTTTCAAACCCGAGAATGTCAGTATTTCTGAACTTCATGAATCTTCATTTTGAAGTTACAATTTTGAACTTCGTACATCTTCATTTTGAAGTAACTAATAATGAACAGTAGGACGTATTGGTACCTATAACCTCTCTTCTCACGATCACGGTCGACCATTTCACCAGCAGTTTCCCATTCTAGCAGCCAGGCAATTCATTCGTTAAACTCTAACTTTGCTTGACATCCCATCCATCGTTTACCTGCCACGCCGAGAAGCCACGAAGAAGCACGTAAAATCACACGACATATCTGCGATTGAGTATAAAAAACTGGTACTTTTTGTGATGAATTTTAATATTTCCTTCTTACCGACCCAACCTCTATGGTATGGAGATGCGATAGCAATCAGACAAACATGTCACACATATGTAAACGCCACCGCCCAACCCGCGTACGCGCAGATCCCGCGCGAAACTCCGGCACTCTTGCGTTTCGGGGGAATTCGTTACGAAGTGCGTTCCGTGCACGGCGCGGACTCCCGCGGACATGTCAATGTCGACGCGAATCCATAATGAACTGATGGAAAATAATACACGACGCGCTTTCGGTGATGCGGATTCGCTGCCGTGGCAGCAGTCAGCAGTGGTGGCAACTTCTGCAAACATTTGGCAGTAGCGGCACGAACACGGAACCTGCCCGTAGGCTGCCGTATGGTTTTAGCGAATGTGTGTATGAGTGTAGGTGGAAGTTTACTGACTGCGTATCCCACCGTTATTTTAAATATACATACGGTATCTGCGTGCAGGTATCGCAAATGTGATCCTTCAACTTGATAAATCGGTTAAGCCTGCACTGATTTGTTGTTTTCGGGTGTCAAGTTGTAGAGAATGCGATCCTGCAATACCAGAATGTTCAACCGCGCTACAACGCAATACAAGGCGGCAATGCGGAAATAGACGAGTTTTTGTTTGTTTGGCACGCTTGTTTTGGACAAAGCGGTCAGTCATGAGCTTCCTGTACGAATGTTCTACTGACAAAAACTGCATTTTGGTGTTTTTCAGCATGTCGAAACTACTGTTGTGACATTGACAGGGCGGTAACCTGAAACTAAGTCGGGTACTTTTGTGCAAAAAAGTCAGGAAGAATTTCGTTTCTTGTTTAAATATGGAAAAAGTAATCTGAGGCACTCAAAGACTCCTTTATTGGAAAATACCCATTGTTTGTGTGGGAATTGAGAATCCGGTATAATCCTCTGAGTGCTGCAGGGGGTCACACATGTTTCTAGCATACAAAAATGTAATGTGACTCTATGCTGGGTAGAAACTGCATTAGTCGCAATTTGCCTAATCCTTTATATTTTATCGCAGTTGGTCGAATTTTGTCAGATTGACTCCATTTGTTTAGTAGTCTCGCGTAACGTTATCTAATACTTCCCAAATTTTAAAAATGTAGGATCATATCCTACATTGATTCGTGTATCTTAAGATGTCTATTGCATTATAGTAGCCGGTCAAATTGATATCCCATTTGATGTGTTGGTCATTCTCGTTTCTACCGGCTATCAGTTGAAACTAGGGTTTCTAGTATCGATTGTTTTTGGCAAGTTCTCCAAAACACGGACCTGTGACAATAATCGAACGGAGATCAAAACTGTAAATAATGTTTATTTTCTGAATAAGTATACACTGACAGTTGGTGTCGAGGTAGCATTTGATTGTAGGTGTTGCAAGATGCCCATTTTTCTGGAAGAGAAATGTTTTATGATATAGATAATGTGAACTAAGGAAGTTGCCTATATCCAATTTCATCATGCAAGAAATGTGGTACTGATATCAAAAAAGAACGCTCACTTTCAGTGCCTTCAATTGGACCATTTGAAAAAAGCTCTCGTATCCACTAGACACCACGTTCCATGGCGACATGACCGTAACGCTAGTGATATGGGGCAACTCACTCTCTGTCATAAACTGAGCCGTGCATTGAAAACTAAATATCGGAATGACGGTTCACGTTACCATCCAAGAACACGCGCGAATATGTGAATGGTCACACGGTTTCAAATTTACAAATTTATCACATACACGCTACAAACACGTTATCATACGAACGCTTAAGCTCTTCGCGATCATCCACGTACGTATGAACCCGCGATCGTGCATACTTGATAGCATCCCGATAATAAGATGAATGTTTTAGTACTTCCGATGTTACAAACGCAGTCTGAAACGCGAACCAATAAACTCGTGTTTGCGCGATCATGAATCAGTTACGAAAACTTTACCCTCAGTCCTAGCAACTTAGGGCCATCCATTCTGTTGGACCAATCAAAAATAACTCTTATATCCGCTAGATAACACGTTCTATGGCGACATTATGGGAAAGTCTATTGATATGGAAGAACTCACTTTCTCCTATCGTCTAAGCTGTACACCAAAAATTAAGCATTAGATCCACGGTCTGCGCGCGATCATCCAAGAACATACGCGAATATGCGAAAGGACATACGGTTATAAAAAGAATTTATATAGGGTTACTGTGCCCTAATTCATCTTAGCACCTCTATTCATCCTACCCATTTGAACACATTAGTTAGAACAGTATCTGCTCTCTCTATTCAACGCATTGGCTCAAATGGTAAGACGAATAAGGGTACATTGTACTCGACTTTTCGCTTCGCTCAAACGGGAGTATTTTACATTTTCCAGGCGAGATTTTTTATTGTACTGCTTCTTAGGAACGAAGCAAAGATGTTGATACCGATTTAAGAGCATTCCAATCACTGAAAGCCGAGTTATCCACGAAAGAGTGTGATATCCCGACTAATGAGATGAATAAGGGCTCATCTACCCTACGCGAAGTTATATACTCGTTAGCACATGCGACATACAAACGTACACACGATCAAATCCGTACAAAAACTCGAGCCCTTCGCGATGATACACGCGATCGCGAAGTCCCTACGTCCGCACATATCTGAACCGTTCAATGAATATCATATTCAGAATCACGGCCCGCTGCAATTGCCCTTAAGCAGTGTTTTAGTGGGTAACATTTCCCGTCTCGTCTGCAATTGTAGTGAGTCATTCTGACGGGGAGTCCTTTCAAGAACCTACCTGTACAGCTCCAGTAGGACAACTCTCTAGAAAAATCATCGTTGTTTTTTGGTATTTCGGTCGTTGACCTTTGACAAATTCTGATTGAGGCGATTATTACATATGTTTTGCACTTTTTCGTATATTTATTGTTTGTTTGACTAATAGATATTTTTTCTCTTCTTTTGCAGGTATGTGCTCCATGCTAATGACATTTGAAACCTTTGAATCTAGTGACTGCTGCATGTAAATTGATTGAACAGATCGTAGGCAGTGCACAACATGCAGCAGTAATGAGTGCCGTCGTTTATTCCAATTGTCAAAATGAAAACCTACGGCAAAAGATTACTGCAAATTAACCCAAGAATATAGGTCAAATTAATCACATTCAATTCTTATTAGATCATACTACCTTCTGATCTCGCCTAGAGCAGAATCTCAAGGAATATTTCAAGCAATCAATACTGCCTACAAATTTGGGGCATATCCGCTGCACATACAGAATAGTTTCGTTGCATCGATTATAAAATACTGTCATAGCCACAGAAGATAATAGATCGTTGAACATGGAGCTTAACTTCATAGAAGTAGGCCATATACAGCTGCTTCATGTACGTAGTTAGGAGAACGATGGAGCTTACATGCCTTCAGCAAACCTCTCTAAAATTAGTCGTTCTACAACTTCACTGAAGGTGGCATGGATCTATCTAGAATGAAAAAAAAAGTTCAATTTTAGATCATGCTAAAATTAGAACAACCCTAACTTCTATTTAAACTGAACGAAGTGCCTTGCAATGTACAACTTTCCTGAACATATTCTAAGGCTAAATTATTTGGAATCCGTTGGAAATGACATTCGGAAAAATTTCGTTGTTTCCAAAGGCATGTTGTGAAAATACGGGTGACCAAACCTATTCCCTCTTATTTGATTATGGAATCCATAACCTAAAAACAAACACTGCTGGTCACATATTTCGGTCAGACCCTCAGTCCTGTAACCAGACGGTTTACTTAGGAACACCATACGCTGAGCCAGCCAATGAAAACTTATCTACTCTAATCATCAGTAATAAACAGCTACCGATACTAATTCACAAACAACCGCCCAATTACTGCGCCTTATACCTTAAAGCCAATAACCAGCACACACATTGAAGCATAAATCACACGACTGAACTGAACGCTCAAACCCAACATCCAATACCACTAAAGAATAAACTAACGCCAGAGACCCAAAACCACCTTCAAAAGATAAAAACGTTGCAAACGTCTAATATGGCAAAAAGCGCGTAAAAACGTCGCAAGAAGTGTAAAACGCTCGAAATAGTAAAAATGTCAAAAACGTTTTAGGCGTCAACTGAAGCGTCGAAAAAATATCTAAAAACGATGAAAAGAGTCAAAAACACCTAAAAAGGTAAAAACAAACGTAGAGAAACGTCGAAAATGACTAAAAACGACTAAAAGCGAAAAAACCTAAAAAGGTAAGAAACGTCCTTAAAGAAACATCTAAGCACACATAACAATTTAATTAAAGTCTGGAAACGTCCAAAACGTCAAAAATGCCTGAAAGCGTCTAGAAAGGTAAAAATCGTCTAAAACGCTCAAAAACGTAAAGTGTTCATAAGCGTTCAAAAGCGCTTAAAAAGTATAAACAGAAACGCACTGAATTCAAAAATGTTAAAAAACTTCTCAAACGTTGAGAATATCAAAAACGCCGAAAAAAGGCAAAGTCATCAAAAAACGTGTAAAACGTTAATGTCTAAAAACGTAGAGTCCGAAAGAACGCGAAAAAGGCAAAAAACGTCTAAAAGGTCTTAAACGCATAATCTAGTAAAAACGACCTTTGTCTAATAAGTCAAAAACGCCTAGAACCATTCAAAAACGTCTAGCCGAAAAACGCTTAAAAAGATAAAAAAGAACATTGAAAAACGTCTAAAACTTCCTGAAACGTAAAAGAACGTAAAAACGTTTAAACACGTCCATAAACGTCAGATATTACTAAAAACGCCTCAAAAGGTATAACTCGTTCAAAAACATCTTCAACGTCTAAAAATGTCTTAAAGCGTCCAAAAACGCATAGCGAGGTCTACAGACTGACAGATCACCAAGCCGCAGCAATTGTTTCTCCCCCACGAAAAAGGATCTCCACACACAACACCAAGCACAAGATTCGGACAGTCGGAACACATTTTTTTTGTATAACGTACATGTTTGAAACATGTATAAGATCCACGGCTCAGTGCAGCAAACGCATTGGGTTGTGTCAAATATAAGTAATAGTTTAAGAATGCTTATTAGGTCATATTTATGTACGATTATTCGGTCGAAAAAGAGCAGGTAACGGTTCAAGCGAAATAGCATTGTGCCCGGAAGCATTCGGCCAAATAGCGCTCGATCTTATGACATTCGGCTAAACATGGTATTTCGTTAAACATGGCATTCGGCCGAACGGTTTTCGTCCAAATTCGGTCAAACTGCTTTCGACCAACCGGCATTCAATATTCTCAATATTGTCTGATATGAAACCACAGCTAAAATGTCACACCTTCCCATCACCCAACACCCAACTTTGACCAACCAAACCAAAGGGTATCAATCTGTAATTTTCAAAAAGATATTGAAGACATTTTAACTCGCAGTTTTGTGCATTTTCGGTTAGCGATACTATTTCAAGGCCACTCAGCTGCCGATACGAACCACTAAGACAGTGGGAGAACGTCTCATCTTAACGGTGACCTGTGGTAGCTCGGAGTTGATCTACTCGAAACTTATAATCTTCAGCGTTAAACATACCGCGGCGTTGCGTGTTGTCAGAGCAAACATTGCCCATCACCTTCTCTTTCAATGCAGTGGGGCCGGACTCGCCGCGGAATCGTTTTTGGAAGGGTCATATTTTGATCCGACAAATCTGACCACCGTCATAGTTGTCGACGTCGTCGTCGTCGGCCGCGAGACGATTGTTGCGTAGCCTTGGCCTGATCAGGGAAGATTTGCAAAATTTGTCGCAACATTCCCCCCCAACACTATCATCGCGTCAACTACTGAGATGGAGTCTCTCGGTTCGTTCGTTCGGTTGGTTGGCTTGGTTAGATTGTTAGATTGCATAAATGTCGCTTGAGATAAACAGAGGGAAAGATACTAGACAAACGGGTTACACCCTGTACCCGCACAGATTTACTTTTCTTTATAGCGGCCCCCGTGGAGGGGAGCCTTCTCCGCTTGCTGCTGCTGCTGCTGGTGGTGCTACGGCCATTCGATCGGATCGGGTTGTTCAGGAGCGCTTTGGTATGCAACTGAATATGCAAATATAGCATTGCGCTGACGCTCGTTCGAAACGATACCCGATTTAGATGGCATATAGATACATTCGGCATAGCGCAGGCATTGCACATTACCGATGCCATGATACACTTGCTGCACGTACGCGTCAAAATGCGAAACCATCTCGCAAAACTCTGTGACTGTGGTTGCGGTTGGCTATGCTGTACGGCGGGTGCGGTGGTAACAGTCCAGCAGTCAGGCAGGTAGGCAGGCAAGCAGTGTGCTGGACTAGTTTTCGCCACTTTCGTCAGGCAGGTTCCACTTTTAGGCCGGCCTGAGCGGGTGTTAGTCCCGGTGTTGGAGTAGTGAACTACGTGAAGAGTGAACTTGTTGCATTTCACGTCTAATAATACATTTTAGCAGAGATCGTTTATGGATCCGATTCGAATTGATTCGTTTAAACTAGGAACTTGAACATATTAGCTGGCTTATCTTGGTATGCACTTGTAGTAGAAGCTGGCAACTAATATAAATTAGGTAGTACCGATACAAATATGAAGCGAAGTTTATAGAAATCGAGATCACTTACACATATACGTGTAGTTTTCACGGGCAGAGGTAGCAATAAACGTTAGTGCACGATATAATTGAGGCTAGTTGATTACAATTTTATTGAGGGATCTGATTTAGTCTGCAGATAAAAACGTAGAGCGGTTTTTCGCAAACAGAGGACTGAGTTCGTCAGAACTTTACAGTCAGAACTTTACAGTTTCCTCAGCAATGTTCAAGGTGAATTAAAATTTTGAATAGAAATACAAATAATTGGGAAAGGAAAAATGAAGAGAATAAAAAATAAGCTTGGGTGAATGGAGAAAAGGTGTGTTTACAAATAATTTACATTTTTAGATTTTAGATAATTTACATCATTCTTAAAATATTGTGTGAGCCAAACTTACCCGAACTACTTTGATTTTGGGAACACTTCAAATAAAAAGATTTATGACTGTCTTAATGATCACAAGAGTATGATTTTGCCGATTGGCGCTTTTGCTGGTCGCATACTACTTCTAGATCTGATGGAGTCCCATCATTAATTAATTTTCAAATAGTTCTCATCAGCACTTAGCCTACCTCTGTTTAACGTTTTTAGTACGTAATTGAATTCCGGAGCGTTTCCTATTATTTGGGAATCGTAGAATCGTTTTCAAGTTCGGTTTCTGTAGCATCATTCTAGAAGTTCAAATTTTACTTGATCGGCAGTAAAATGTCCGTTAAACTTGGGAGTCTTTGATCTTCATGCTCTGACGTTGCATCCGGTGTACCTCAAGGCAGCCATATAGGGCCTTATATTTTCGTCTCATACATAAACGATGTCAATAATTCGATTTGCTGCTTCCAGGTGTCATTTGCAGATGATAAAAAAAATATTTTGCGTCGTTAAACATATCTCCGATGCTGTGTTTCTGCAATCTCCGTTAAACACGTTCGCTATTTGGTGCACTAAAAACAGGATGATTTTGAATGCTTCGAAATGGTCGAAAACGCGTCATCATCACTTTTGATTATACAATATTTCAAATTTCATTGAGAAGGGAAACTACTTTTGAAGATTTAGGAGCCCTACTTGATTCCATTCTCACATTCAAGAATCACATTGCTTTGAATCTTTGTGTTGAGTGTTAAGATGTCTAGGATTTAGTTATCGAATTACAAAGTATTTTACTCACGTACAATACTTGAAAATGCTGTATTGCTCGTTGTTTCGTTGTTCACTTCAATACTCACCAGGTATTTGGGATATTTTTTATCAGAAGCGTCACGTGTTAGTGACTTGTCATTTTCACATATCGACTGTTCTGATTAACTCCGTCTTCTGTACATTGATATTCGTCTAACTCAAACTTCAATCCTAATCTTTTATTCGTCTTACCGTTTTTTGTACTAATCAAGGCAGTGATGAATTCGTCAACAGTATGTGTAGATTGTTTAATCAGTGCTATAATGTGTTCGACTTCCATTTGTCTTGCTCTGCCCTCAAGAAACTGTTTTCGTGCGTCTTTTCCCATACCTTAGAGTATTAGTCTGTCATTTTATGTTTGAATGTACTGTGTTGTACGAGGTGAAAATTAGCATTTAGGAAGTGTTAAATTTGAGCAGTGTTTAGTGTTAATTAATTTATCATTTAGTTTGTTTGTTAACTGTTGGTACCTTGAAAGAATAGATGTTTTGTACCTACGAGAGAATGTGTTTTGAAAATGTTCTCCTGCAGACTTTTCTTTCTTTATAGTAAATAAAGAAATAAAATATTTAATAAATGAAAAAAAATAAAAAAAATGAATAAAAATATAAATCCAAAAGCGTATAGATAAAAGATCTAAGGATCCACAAAATCAAAAGCTTTAAAAATCCGCAAATAAAAGTTCAGATCCAAAGATTTGAATATTCAAATAATTCTATAACTCTTAGGTAAAAAAATCTTGAAAACACAAGCTATAAAGATACATAGACGAATATCTCAGCCCAAATACCCAGGCATACAACGATCCAAAAGATCTAAAGATTCAAAGTTCCAAAGATTCCAACTGAACGTTCCACAGATCCAAGAGTTCAAAGATAAAAAATTCCTGAGATCCGGAGATCCAAAATCACAAAGATCCGAAGTTCCAAAATTCAAAAGTTCAAATGTTTCAAAGTTCCATAGACCCAGGGCACCAAATATCCTAATATCCAATATCTAATGGTTCAAACTCCAATGATCCACAAGTGTAAAGATCCAAAGATCAAAAGATCTGAAGATGGACAGATGTAAAGACCGGACGTTCCACAGATCGCAAGATCTAGAGATCCGGAGTCTTAAAGATCCAAAGAACCAGAGATCCAAAGATCCAAAGAACCAGAGATCCAAAGATCCAAAAATCAAAAGTCTAAAGATCCAAAGATACAGTGATCCAACGATCCAAAGATCAAAATATAATTCAAATATTCAAAGACTTAGAGACCCAAAGATTCACATTACCAACGATCCAAAGATTGAGCGTTTCAAAGATCCAAAAATTCAAAGATTCAAAGATAAAACATTTCCAAGATCAAAGAATTCAAATATCCAAAGACTTAGAGATCCAAAGATTCAAATTACCAATGATCCAAAGATCGTTCTAAAGATCCATCGATTCAAATATTCAAAGATCAAGCATTTCAATGATCCAAAAATTTAAATATCCAAAGACTTAGAGATCCAAAGATTCAAATTACCAATGATCCAAAGATTAAACGTTCCAATGATCAATAGATCCAAAGATTCAAAGGTCCAAAGATCAAACATTTCATAGATCCAAGCAATCATATCCAAAGATTTAGAGATCCAAAGATTCAAATTACCAACGATCCGAAGATTCAACGCTCCAAAGATCGAAAGATCCAAAGATCCAATGATCCAAAAATTCAAAGATCAAACATTTCAAATATCCAAAGCCTTAGAGATCCAAATATTGAGCGTTCCAAGGATCCATAGATCCAAAGATTCAAAGACCCAAAGTTCCAAAAATCTGAAGGTCCAAAGATCTAACGCTCCCAAGATGCAAAGATTTAAGGATCCTAAGATCCAAACAATTAAAGATCCAAAGATCCAAATCCATAGATCAAAAGATCCAAAGATCTAAAGATCCAACGATCCGAAATACCCAAAGATCAAACATTTCAAAGATCCAAGAATTCATATAATTCATAAATATCCGTAGATCAATAGATCTGAAGATTCAATTTACCAACGATCCAAAGATTGAACGTTCCAAGGATCCAAAGTTCCAAAGATCTGAATGTCCAAAGATCTAAAGATCCCAAGATCCAAAGATTCAAAGATCCAAAGATTTAAGGATCCTAAGATCCAAACAATTAAAGATCCAAAGATCCAAATCCATAGATCAAAAGATCTAAAGATCTAAAGATCCATAGATCCAACGATCCGAAATACCCAAAGATCCAAAGATGAAACATTTCAAAGATCCAAGAATTCGAATATTCATAGATCAATAGATCTGAAGATTCAATTTACCAACGATCCAAAGATTGAACGTTCCAAGGATCCAAAGATCCAAAGATACAAAGATCCAAAGTTCCAAAGATCTGAAGGTCCAAAGATCTAAAGATCCCAAGATCCAAAGATTCAAAGATCCAAAGATTTAAGGATCCTAAGATCCAAACAATTAAAGATCCAAAGATCCAAATCCATAGATCAAAAGATCCAAAGATCTAAAGATCTAAAGAAATACCCAAAGATCCAAAGATCAAACATTTCAAAGATCCAAGAATTCGAATATCCATAGATCAATAGATCTGAAGATTCATTTTACCAACGATCCAAAGATTGAACGTTTGAAAGATCCGAAAGATGGAAAAATCCAATTATACAAAGATTCGAAGATCCACAGATACAAAGATCTAAAGCTTCAAAGATTCAAAGATCCAAAGATTTAAAGATCCAAACATCTAAAGATCCACATCAAACATTTCAAAGAATTCCAATATCCAAAGTTTAAGAGATCCAAATATTCAAATTAACAACGACCCAAATGCTGAACGTTCCAAAGATCCATGAATTGTAAGATTCAAAGACCCGAAGATCCAAAGATCCAAATAAAACAAGAACGAAATAAATCGCCTGATTTTAAAATTGAAGGTTGCGACCATTCCAGAATTTAAAAGTTAAATCATTCAACCTGTCTGTAGTTTCTAAGCCTTTTTTTATTTTTTGTGTTTTTTCATACTCTGCACATGCCCAAACTAACGATCGAACACTAGCCTGTCACAAACGCGAACATGCAATTTCAATCATTAAACACCTACTTATTCCCGTGATCTCTACATTTAAAAACCCGTATGATTAAGGGAACGTCTTAGCACCTATAAATTTACAACCGCGGTGCCTACCATTACCCGAGCAAACGAGAAGCCCTTAATACCTCCATGCTTATGGTCCAGATTCACCCCCACTATATTGTATTTTGATAGTGTTTGTGATGGGATCAACCCATGAAAACACCATCGCCATTGTCCTGTAGATCCCATGTAAATACCAAATTTTGGTGTATCTATGGGTTATTGAGACCATTTTATGGTGTTCCGATGGTTGTCGAATTTGAAACGGAAAAAAATTATGGTCTTTTTAAGGGGTTGTATGGTGTTTGATCCCGTGAGAATTTGCTCGGGTAACCCACCGCTCGCGCGATCATGAATCGGTCACATCTGGAAGCCTCTGTCCTCAGTCCTAGCCGTCTAGGTCCATGCCTTCAGTTGGACCAATCAAGAAAATGACGCTCATATTCACTAAACAACACGTTCCATGGTGATACGACTGGGAGCTCTAGTGATATGGGGGAACTCTCTTCTAGTATCTGAACCGTACACTGCAAATTAATCATCGGATTCACAGTCCGCACGCGATCATCCAAGAACACATGCGAACAGGCCCGTGAGCAAGGGAAGGGTTTTGGAGGTTCAAACCCTTCCCATCTTCTTAACTTTCTGAACAGGAAAAAATATGCTGCGAGCCATTTTGACACACACAATGTCATTGGAGTTCGGTCATTCTAGAAACAAGTCTTTGAAGAAACCCTGCCAGGATGGCTGTAAAAGGATGTAAGTCAAGTTATTCGGCATCGCTTTATCGGTCCACGTCTCGACAAGTTTCGATATTAACAACAGTTGTGAGTAGATCTAGCTAGCTACAGTAATTGAAGAAGAAAAATAACGAACGGACAATGAACTCGGAGAATATCGGGATATCATTGTCTAGAAAAATTTCACCGTAAATGATCTCTGTGTCAGAGTGACTGAGAACTAAATGGCATCAAATATTAGGAGAAATTCCGCCGCCGGGAAACTCTCAGCACCAGCTATTAGATAGATAGGAACGAGTGTCACCAAGAAGCATAAGAAACCCTGCGAAAATGGTTGTAAAGAGATGTAAGTCGTTATGTTATGATCTCTGGGTCGGTTCGCATCTCGGCAGGTGATGACGTGTGCAGCTGATTTAAGTAGGTTAGTTAAACTACGTGGGTTGGAGTGCAAGCAAGAAACAGCTTCAATGAAAAAACTCGAACGTTTGACACAAAATATCAAGACCAAGAGCACAATCCCTCCCGAAGTAATACCTAACGGTGGCTCCGGAAAGATATGTATTGGAAAGAACCAGAGATTTAGGTTTAATCGGTAGGCCTACTACAAACCACCACAGTAAGAATCCGACACTTCTCGATAACAGATGTCGTCTCAATTTGTTGAGTCAAGTCTATACAAGACTCAGCCCTCCGGGCACCGGAAAAAAATTATTCAAGTTTCAGGATTTCTATACCTTCCTTATATAAGGAACGAAAAACAATAAAACCCCTCATTTGATAATTTTTTGTGCACGGACCTGCATGTGCGAATATGCAAATGGACACACGGTTATAAAATCGAATTTATACACGCGAAGTGACATACACGTTAGCACACGTGATATACAGACGCCAACGCGATCGAACACATTAACCATCCGGCACTCGCGCCAAATTTTGTAACGCTTTGTACAACACAGATAGTCCTTAGAACACTTCGTGATCCGTATCATTTGGGGCGCTACCTTCTTCTGCAAACTTGGGCAGTAAATAATGGCCTTTCGGATGGGCGAATTATTATGATAGAATTCTACCGCTAGGCGGCGCTAGTGAGCATTCATTTTTCGATCTGTATCTAAAGTGTTTGATTTTCAGCAGATATGTGCCTTTGGCAATGTTGTTCTGGTGATCAAAGACTACGAGGTGGTATGCGAAATAGTTTGATATTCTGCTACTACGTGGCGCTAATGGCCATACCATTTTTGGCCTGCTGTATCTCGAATTCCTGATTTGTTAGCAGGACGGTATCTTCGATACAGTTGCATAAGAGATAAATACCTACGAAGTGAAACACTGAATAGTTTGGGATTCTGCCACTAGGTAGCGCTAGTGAGCATGCATATTCATGATTTCTGAATCTCAATATTGCGACTATTTAGAAGTATGATAGTATAATGTGTCATGTCATAAGTGAGCTATACTATTTTCGAATCAAATCAGTAAGATGAAGAAATTGAAGAACAATTGTGCTTGTTTAGCATTTTTCTGTACTTAGGAAGGTTGTGTCATTATTTCTGTGCATGTTATAAGCAGCCCCTTTTATAGATTACCATCTTGAGTGGTTGATTGGTGTTACAGAAATGGTACACATGAGTTTTACGACTAACAAATCTTAATTTCTTTGCTTACATATTCCAAAATTTTAAATGAATAAAGTAGTTTAGTTGAGTTAGAGGAACGTTATCTGACAATTTAGTGAACTTATTTTCGGAATATCATCGATTTATTCTTTCCCTTGGTGATGTTCACAATTTTTGGTTTTAGTTCGAAGAAAAAAATAGAACAACGAACTTCCAAAGAGACAGGAAACTGAGATACAGTGGGTCGAAAAAATTACATGCTCCTAGTGGAAGAATCCCATATTATTCGATGTACCACCTCAAAGGTTTTAATCTTATGAGGAAAATCAGGAAATTGAGATACATTAGGTTGAACAACTGACAAGCTCCGCCGCCTAACGGTAGTTTTCTGAAGCAGCCGTTTAACCACCTCATAGGTTTTGATCTGCTTAGCAACTTCGTCGAAGATACTGACTTTCTAAAAATCTAGATCTTGAGATAAAGTAAGCTTAAAAAATAACATGCTTACTGGCGTCACCTAGCGACAGAATTTTATATTTATATTTTATATCTATTTTATCTTCCATTGACTGGCTTTTGATCTTCTGAGTTTGCCGAAGGAAGTAACCGTCCACATGATCGAGATCACGAGATATATTGAACAGAATATTGTTTGGTCGAACTTCCCACGTTCTATTGGTCTGGTTTCAGCAAACAATTTCAGATTGTATTGTTGCACTTGAGGTATATCAGTGTACAAAAATGAGTGTATCTTGTCTAAAACATAATTTCTGAGGAATACATAGTGGTTTGGCATTAATAAATGTCTTTGCAACAAAATGATAACGAAAAATCCCAAAGTGTTGTACAAAGTACAACAGCGTGAGTGCTCGAGGGTTAACTTACAAACGCTCGAGCCCTTCGCGATGATACACGTGATCGTGAAGTCCCTACGCCCGCAAATATATGTACCGTACACTGAACATCGCATTCAGAATCAGGGCCCGCTGCAAACACTGCCTTAAGCAGTGTTTCGGTGGGTAACATTTCCCGTCTCGTCTGAAATTGTAGTGAGTGATTCTGAAGGGGAGCCCTTCCGAGACCCTAGTTTTACAGCTTCAGTTGGTCAACTCTCGATAAAAAATACTAAAAATTGTTATTCAAGACTAAAGTGTGTTTTATAATATGCAAAAAATCTCAATCCATTTTGCCTTCCCATTTTCTAGAAAAAAAAATTGAAAATGTGTCAAAAATACCCCCTTACACAAATTCTCGTCAATTTCCTAAATCACTTTTAGGGCAGTTTCTGTATCGTCGAAATTTAAAATTTCTATGAAATTAGAGAACCTTTTCGCATGCAAAATGCTTACGAGAATCGAAGAAGTTTGTTTCGAAAGAGAAGTAACGAGAGTGTACACCAAAAATTAAAATTACCCAAAGAATAAGTTAATTGGTGTTTCATTTGGGTACCCTTGGATTTTGCCGTTCACTCGAATTCATTATCATTGTTAAAAGCAAAACGAGGTATTCGATTCATTAGAGGTCGAATCCGCACTATCAGTTGGTTTGGGTAAATTAAAGTTAAAAATTGAGTAATTCAGGTTTATCGTGGTTTAATAGAAACTACATTCAACACTGTTTACATAAATTTATCTTATTGAATTAAACCCCGAAATTGAGAAATAGAACTTAATTTAAGGTAGTATTTCATTTCTGCGTAAATAGAATGTCACATTATTGCTACACTGTGATTCTCATTTACTTAGAAATGTGTTATACTGATGCCACCTGTCATTTCTAAGTTGAACGTTTGTATTACAGTATATCCATACTGGGTGCTCTCGAAGACCATGTTTGATTTGCGTATTACACGCAATCCCATAAATTTATTCTACAAATGACGTCACAGTCAGAAAAGTTCTGACATCTGAAGTTCTGATTTTTTCCTAACTATGACGTAAATCGACTTTGAATATCAATGCAAGACCTTACTGCAGAGACCATATATAGTAGGACTACGCATTTGTATCAAAATATCACCTATTTCCATGCAGACTTTTGACACTGCCGAAAGATCAAATCCCAATCAGAACCCGCTCGTATCCGAACTGAACATGAGAGAATAAAAAGTTATTGTATTGTTACAACCCGAAAACAACCTCCGTCGCCAGATTGTCTCGTACGGTCACAGGCTCACTGAGCAGCATTTAGAAATCCCATCCCATCTTTGCTTTCAACAAGCACAGACAGACCACACCACATCACACACACCCCGCAGAGTGCGCTTCCCCTGGGGGCATTTCGCACGCATACCCGCACTAAGAAAAAAGATTTAAAAGAAAATTTGGAGCCGTTACCTCTTCGCTGCTGTAGCGTAGCCATAGCCTAGCGTTGCAGTTGGTTGGTTACAACATCTTGGTCACGATCGACGTTTTGTGTTTTACGATTCGTTTTACACATTGTTCGAGCGAGATAATTACTCCGTCGTTCCTCGTTTTGGCGCGTCGTTCGGGGCCCGGTCAAGCTTCGGTGTCACGATTTTTTTTTCGGTGGCTCTACATCACATGCAGTTATGGGTTTTTCCGTTTCGGTTTTGATTCCGGCGATATGAAACGTATGAAATTAGCCGAAAATAGCGAAACGTTCCGTGCAATTTCTGAACGACTTTCAATTGGAAATTTCTCGATCCGAAAACTGTTGTATTGTTGTCTGATTCGCGATTTTTGATGAAATTATCCCTGCAGATCGGTTAGTTTATTCTATCGAAACGGTCAAATTATACCAACATGTTCCCGCCGTCGCCGTCTCCGCCTTCGCCGCCGTCGCATGAATGTCGCGAAATTGATGCCGAGTAGTGCGCGTGGTACCGTTCAAGGGGATATTTCATATTCAAACCATTTGATGGCCTGTCAGTTCCGACCGACCGAAAACCTGTTTGGAGGTGTTGTTTCATATCAAGGAATTTCTAGCCATAAAATTCAGAAATGGGATGCGAATTCCATATCAGATCAGATCTACATCTACGTATCTGGCGGAGAGCAACAACCGATCGCCATCAAGGACGCAGGCACAGGCTGTCATTCCAATCACTTTCAGGCGGAACACTTTGTGATAGTATATTTAGCATGAAGCGTGCAGGATAGGTTTAACCGGTCACCATTCAGTTCCGTGTTTTTATGCCTATTTTTATAGTTTGTAGAAGTTCAGGAGGGGGGAAATCGTTGTCATTTGTATTTACGATTGTCGCCAACTTTAACGTGTTCGATATTTATGGTTTTTGTGGGCTCTATGGAGTATGGAAGTGTGACAAAAATATGGTACTATCTGGTTTTCTGTCTAGAAAAGCACAATAGAACACTATTTTTAAACATTCTGGTAGTATTTATAATGCATTCAGTTTTTAAAATGATATTGATGACAATTTCTAGAATGTCTCTGCCCGTACTTGCCCATAATAATGATGGTCTTTGAACACTTGCGGTAAGCTGCGAGTACCCGTTATATTACTCAATCCGTTCATGTGTTCTATCACGGTCGCCATTTTACAGTAACATTTCTTTAAATCTCATATCACACTGTTTATAACGAGTTCAAAATCCTCCAACAAACTCCATTTAATTTGATCCGTAATTGGAATTTTCATCACAGTATTTGAAATTCAATTTAAATCATATAAAAAAGTGCATTGGCACACTTCACAATACCGTCTCTCAATTTGCTCTCCCCGGGTTCATCAGACTCTAATTTACATAAGCCTGCTACCTACCCTCTTGTTAAATCGATTATTCGCTTTATCCGAAAATCAGCGAATTTCCCCTAACCTTACCATCTTGGCCATTTTCTCATTTTTCCAATTACACACGTTAATAGATTCAAATGCCCTAATAGCATCCGAACCTTCTTCATGTACGGTTCGTACGTTTTCACTCAAAGCGAGCAACGTTTAGCCGCGCACGCGTTGAAAGTAGCTACCTATGCGTTCGCACTGCAACTGCCGCAGTAGCGTCAGTTGACCTGGCCAGACGTACGTACACTTATACACCAATTAGTGCACTAATTTAGCAGATTGGAGGGTTGCTTACGCGGTGGCCCCGGTGTTCGGAAAAACCTCCAAAGTGAGATATGATTGGTTCAGTTTCACGAATTGTTTATTCTGTTTCGTTAATATCTGCGGATAGGGGATTTCTGTGATACTCTGATATGGGATACAGCCAAGACGGCGACTGATCATTAAGTCTAATGTTATTTGGCTGAACACTATTTGACTAATTGCCATTAGGCCGAATCGGGTTAGCTTTCAGTTCAACAAACTTTGCCAGCAATAGATGATTCTAGAATTATCATTCCGAATCGGCTTTCTCTTTTGTTCAATCAAATTTGAATGCGAGTGAATTTTTTCACTTGCCTTCTTTATAACATGAGCTGTACTCCGTAGGTCATAAAACTGATAGTTAAATATTTTATTCAAGGACGATTTTCGGTACAGTTTTCAGGTTATTGTATCTTTTGAAAATGTCCCTTAGTTTTCAGGATAATTTTATCCTTGCACTATCGATAAAATTAGTGCGAATAACATAATCTGTACTAGTACACGATTTATGATTTTCGATAGAATCCTAGCAATATGGGTGTCACAATTCTAGGATTTGCTTCAGAATTCTGTGTATCATCCTAACGGGGCTATTTAACGATTTGTTCATCAAATGATTTAATAACGATAGGATGCAGTATTCTGATGCAGTTCCTTGAATTTTAATACCCTTATAGTATCCGAATAAATTGGCGCTAATGGTACGTTCCCCGTATGTATGAAGGAATTTGGGTGAAGGGAGAATACACCCATTTTTTTTTTTTGGTTTCTTCTATAGGGGTCTTATCCTTAAGGCCTTTCGCCTCTTTTTCAGGCAAGAAAAAATCCAAACCCCATGTGCGTTGGTTGGGAACCGAACCCAAATTATCAGCGTATAAGACAATCGACCTTTCGATTACGCTATATCCGTCGTTATTGTTATTGGATATTTTGTTAAAGCTCCAGAAGACAATTCCAGTATTGGAACATGTCTCAGAAAATTCGGATTCCCGAGCACCAAATGAGTTCATGCGGTTTATTTTCGGAGGGTCTAAAAGTAGATGAGTTCCTGAATAGAAAATAAGTATTCAAAAGTGCCCAAATTGATTAGAAAATGCTACATCAAAAACATGAAAATTAGCAAAATAGTAAAAAACAGAGCAAATAAAAAATAATAAAACAGGCAAAGAAAGGAAAAAAAAACAATAAATTGCAAGAACAACAAAAATAGTCAAATCCACTAAACAGTAAATATAGCAGAAATAGAACAATTTGGTGAAAAGTAGAAAATGGCAAAAAATCAACTATAACAATAATGGTAAATATAGTAACAAAAATAGCATAAGTGATAAAATCAGCAAAACTCGTATTAAAAATAGCACAAATAACAACAATAGAAAAATAACAAAATTGAATAAATAGCCAAAAAAGACAAAAAAAAACTGAATTAGTAAAATTTTTTAAAAAAAAAGGAATATAGCAAAAAGAGACGAAATTAGTAAAAATAATAAAGTACCGAATAACATTTGTGAAAGTACCAATAATATATAGAATAGCAAAAATAGAAAAAGTAGCTATACCAACAAAGGAGTAGAAATAGCGAAAACAGTAACATATCTCTATACGTTCATTCATTAGTTTACCAAACTCATGTGAAGAACGCACCAAACTAGAGATGGGATGAACATAGTTTTGAATCTTTCAGGAATAAAACTTCGAATAATATAAATAAATCGTAGAAAATAAGAAAAATGAATGAAAATTCAAAAAATCCAAAGCAAATTAAATTAACAAAATAAATAATAATTATAAGTTGAATATAAAGAAGGAAATTAAATTTCATAAAATAGGTATAAAATGAACATATTGAAAAAAATAATGATATGAAGCAAATAATAAAAAGAAAACAACCGAAATAAATAAAAGAAATTAAATAAATAAACAAATGAAAAAGAAGAATAATATTTTCAATATGAATTAAATTCATAATACGAAAGAGTAAAACAAATTAAAAAGAATACTATATGAACGAATTGATTACACTATTAAAATTTACAATGCGAATAAAATTAATTATGAAGTCCTTAAATCGTACAAAATAGTAATTAAACCGAATTGATAAAATAACTAAAATAAATCAAACGAATAAAATAAAGAAAATAAAAAATGGCAAAAAATCAACTATAACAATAATGGTAAATATAGTAACAAAAATAGCATAAGTGATAAAATCAGCAAAACTCGTATTAAAAATAGCACAAATAACAACAATAGAAAAATAACAAAATTGAATAAAGCCAAAAAAGACAAAAAAAACTGAATTAGTAAAATTTTTAAAAAAAAAAGGAATATAGCAAAAAGAGACGAAATTAGTAAAAATAATAAAGTACCGAATAACATTTGTGAAAGTACCAATAATATATAGAATAGCAAAAATAGAAAAAGTAACTATACCAACAAAGGAGTAGAAATAGCGAAAACAGTAACATATCTCTATACGTTCATTCATTAGTTTACCAAACTCATGTGAAGAACGCACCAAACTAGAGATGGGATGAACATAGTTTTGAATCTTTCAGGAATAAAACTTCGAATAATATAAATAAATCGTAGAAAATAAGAAAAATGAATGAAAATTCAAAAAATCCAAAGCAAATTAAATTAACAAAATAAATAATAATTATAAGAAGGAAATTAAATTTCATAAAATAGGTATAAAATGAACATATTGAAAAAAATAATGATATGAAGCAAATAATAAAAAGAAAACAACCGAAATAAATAAAAGAAATTAAATAAATAAACAAATGAAAAAGAAGAATAATATTTTCAATATGAATTAAATTCATAATACGAAAGAGTAAAACAAATTAAAAAGAATACAATATGAATGAATTGATTACACTATTAAAATTTACAATGCGAATAAAATTAATTATGAAGTCCTTAAATCGTACAAAATAGTAATTAAACCGAATTGATAAAATAACTAAAATAAATCAAACGAATAAAATAAAGAAAATAAAATATATTAAATAATATGCCGCAGTTGAATAAAATGAATAAACTCAATAAAATAATAGAATTAATAAAAACAATAAAATGAAAAGGATGATTAAAACGAATATGATGGAAAAAAATAAAGGAAGTGAGGATAATAAATAAAATGAATTAAATGAATAAAACTTATAAAATGAATTAAAAATGAAATGAAATTATTAGAATCTATTTAATTAATTGAATTAATTGAATTCAATAAATAAAAAAATAATCAAATTAATTAAACCTATTAAATTTATTAGGTTAATAAAATAATTACATTAAATAAATGAATTAGGCGGATTAGATGAATTTTATGAATTAGATTAATTAAATTAATGAAGTGAATAAAATAAATAAAATGAATTAGATGAGCTAAATGATTAAAACGAAAATATTAAATAGAATGAACACATTATATGAGCCGAATAAATTCAAACAATGAGATAAACTAACTAAAACGATTTCAACAATTAAAGTGTAGAAAATAAAATTAGTAAACGCTCACTGAATACAATGAAAAAAGCGCAAAATAGTTAAATGATAAAACGCGTCAAATGAACTCAATTTATTGAAAGGGACACTACAGTGAAGGGTGATTTACCTGATCCAGATTTTGTCTACCCCCGATTTGTTCAGATTTTTGACCCGATTTTGTCATCTTTCCTTTATTAATCTTTCTTTTCCCTTCCGGCAGTCGCGCTAGTGCACTGAGTGCACGTTGCTGTGACAATCTAGCGAAATCGTCTTAGGGCACCAGCGGCTGCTCGTTCAGTGGGCCATAAGCGCGACTTCCGGAGGGTTAAAGATGCAAAATGTCTAGAAATCATCAGAAAAGGGTAGTAGCTCATGGTTGCACGAAAAAAATCCGTTCATAAATTGCATGAACAGAAAATCACGATTTCATGAACTGAACGATTTACGAAAATTGTGTTATGGATAATACCCTCGTATTCATGAAACTGTTCCTACTTTCAAAAGAGTAGTTCGCGCAAAAAATACATGATATTGCATTCCAACATTTGGTTACGTTACTGTGGTTGTTCGCTGGACATGTTTAATTTTTGCTATGATTCTTCATAATTTGGGGATACACTTAATATATCAACTAAAAGAACCAATATTTAAACGATGTTGATGATTTCAGGAGCTTTGTCGCAATTTTCGTAATTTCTCATCACGTTACCGTGATATTTAATTCATGAGTTTGTTATCGGATTTTTCAGGCAGAGTAGCCTATAGTAGTGATTTGCGCTCATGATTTTAGGATCTTGGACACGATTATTGATATGTTAGTCAGGAGTAGTGTGATTTATGTTAATGATTTCAGGAACTTGGTCACGATTTTCGTAATTTACATGCACGTTATCGCGATATTTTATTCTTGAGCTCACTTTCGAATTTGACACGTGGAGTAATGTAACTTATGTTCTTTATGCTAGTATTTTGTTTTGTGAACTACTATATCACGAACACGATTTGTGATTATTTAATGAAATTTGGTGCACTGTGCATTTTTCGTTTTCTGTCCGGACATCACGTTGAACCTTATCAAATGAATAACGATGTTCAAGGTCTTAGCAGTTCTCTTATGTTTACTGCTCGCACCTGTTATTAGTTGCGAGCAGTAGGACATAACTGTATAATATTGCATTGGAAAAACATAATTTTAGTTATATGATTCATTTGAAAATTTTATGGCCATGTGCAGGTTTGCATGAAAGTGAAAATGATTAGGGATATCTTCTAAATATCACAAGCACTCAAGGTAGATCGTGAATCACGTATCGGTGAAACCGTTTGGGAGTCCATAAATCACATACATACAAACATTGACTTTTATATGTATAGATTTCACTAACACGATTGGCCAGCCGTGTATATCATACTGGGAATCATGTACCAGTTCAAGTTTCCATGAATAAGGTTTTATGATTCTGTGAACTATTTCACTTGCGCGATTGGTGAGTTGTGGCTAAAATGTTAGGAATCATGAACCAGTTCACGAATCCATCAATAATGTTTTCTGATTTTGTGAACTATTTCACGAGCACGAATGGTCAGTTGTGACCATTATACTATGAATCATGAACTAGTTCACGAATACATTAAAATTAATTCATGATTTTGTGAACTATTTCACGAACGTGAATGGTGAGTCTTGACTATTTCGCTAGTAATCTTGAATCAGCTAACGAATAATTGAATATTATTTTGTAATTTTGTGAACTATTCCACGAGAATAAATATTGAATTGTGACGAATATATTCGGAATCATGAATTAGTTCACGACGATTGAAAGAATTCATGGATAATATTCCGACTTTCGCGAAATAGTTTGTAAACTAGTTGACATCCACGAAAACCAGGCCGTGTTCTAGATGTAATAAATCATAAATCTGTTCACGTCGTATAATCGGACTCTGAATAATTTTCCTAAATCTATGAATAAAATCACGAGTCAACCTATGGTTTTATAGTTAACGTTCATAATGTTGAGAACTATTTAACATTCAGAAAATCGCTTTGGTCATGACATGGCGGAAACTGTGACTGAAGTTCACGAAACGAAAACAAATATTTCCACTAATTAAAGCGTTATGTAGGCGTTACTGAAGGAAATTGAGCTTAATTTTAAAACTCATGATTTTTATTAATGGTTCTGTTTCCGTAACGTAAAAAAGGGATTGTTCAAAAATTCATGGCACTTTATTCACGATTTTGAAAACAATTTTTCCATGCGAGACTAAAGACGAAAATTTTAACAACTTCCGTTGATTAGAAAAAGAAAAAAAGATGTCCCTATTATATCAAAGTCCACCTTTGGCAGCTAAAAATTAATAATCTTCAATATATAATAAAACGATTGAAAGCGATAAATTGATTTGAACAAATGAAATGAATATAATAAAAAAAACTAACAAAATACATAACATGTACCCAATGATTGAAGAGTATAAAATAAATAAAATGAAGAAAAGTCTTAAAGCATTTAAAATTCTAAATAAATAAAAGTATTAAATAGTATAAAATGAATAAAATAAAAAATAGAAAAAGAATAACAAGCAAAAATATGATATATAGTATATATAAAGTTTTCATAGTGAATTACAAAATAATTAAAAAACTATGAGACAAAAAAGATGTGTTGGTGGGGTTATGTTGCACCAAGTCTTGATAGCAAACACGCGGTTTTCCTTTGTTGTAAGCTTCAAGCTACAAATAATGTATTTTTAAATATAGCGGTGGATTACATAATTAGTTCTACTCACAATTTTAGTGAACCTATTCCAAGAGTATTGGAAGAATCGTATCGTAGAATCGTAGGATATTACGTAAAATAAAGATTGCTGTAAGCATGATTTGCATGTTAGATTTTAAGTTCAATAATTTCATCTAAACACTTACAATATTTAGTTTTCCAATTTTAGTTTTAAATATTCAATTTAATAGTTTTAAGTAGTAATTTATAGGCAATAAATTTATCAGGTGTTATCAGTAACAAATGTATCTATAACGTTCGTCGTAAAGCTGCAACGTGGTATGACGATCGTGTGTGACAATTCCCGCATAGACTCAATGTCAGATCTTCTCGTTTGACAGACTGTGCACGTATGTCAGCTTCGGTGTACAAACAGCGGCGCCGCCGCATCAAGGGGTGTTGTCGGCACATACCCCCACCCGTAAACCTTGGTGAAGTTCTGGATCCTCTTGTGAGTTGGTAGGTTTACATCCTTCATCGACGTTCAACACCGCGAGTCTTGTTGCAGGCCGTCTAATAATACCACTGGCAGTTCGGACCAATGCTTGGCGGATTCTTCCATCCCGACCAACAACAGTTTCCACGATACGCCCTCGAGTCCACTGGTTCTGTTTGGTCCCATTAACCACAAGTACAAGATCACCTTTAGCGAGTTCCTTGGTCTCCTCAAACCATTTGCTCCGACGCGTTATAACCGGAAGGTATTCTCTCACCCATCTCTTCCAAAACTCGCCGACAATATATTGAGCCATCTTCCAGCTACTGCGGAGTGTTGCGTGTTTTAGTACTTCAGCAGGTTCGATTTTGTTACCTGTCGAACTACCCAAGAGGAAATGGTTGGGCGTTAGTGACTCTTGCTCCTCATACTCCAATGGTATGTAAGTCAATGGTCTAGCATTGACCAACGCTTCTGCTTCGTAAATGATGGTCTCTAACGTCTCATCATTAGGTTTACGAGGATGATCGAGTGATGAACCTATAGCTGATTTCACGGATCTAACGAGACGCTCCCACGCTCCGCCCATGTGTGGGGCTGCTGGAGGAATAAATTTCCACTTGGTCTGCGCGTTCGTGAAGGTGGTTGCAAGTGCTTCGTTTCTACGTGTGATCTCTTCCTGAAGTTGTCGATTAGCTCCTTGGAAGCAGGTGCCGTTGTCCGAGTAAAACACTGCTGGAGAACCGCGACGCGAAACAAATCTTCGGACGGCCATGACACATGATTCCGTGGTTAGATTGTGTACTATTTCCATATGCACGGCTCGAATGGACAGGCACGTAAA
This sequence comes from Topomyia yanbarensis, assembly GCF_030247195.1. NCBI lineage: Eukaryota > Metazoa > Arthropoda > Insecta > Diptera > Culicidae > Topomyia > Topomyia yanbarensis. The sequence continues at coordinate 163,851,773 of NC_080670.1, forward strand.
GAGAGCGATCCATCGCTTTGCTTGACTGCGTCCAACTTTGACATACACAGGCCCAAAATAGTCCAAGCCGACGTACGTGAAGGGACGTACATATGGCTCCAGCCTCTCTTCAGGGAGTGGTGCCATAACCGGTGATTTAGGGGTAGCTTTAAAAACTCGACACCTTGTACAATTCTTGGCCACTCTCTGCACCAGGGATCTCAATTTTGCAACCTCAAAACGCTGCCGCATTTCGTTGGTAACTGTTTCACGATTGGCGTGGCGAAACTGATGATGATACCAATCCACGATAAGAGTTGTCACTGGATGTTGCTTCGGAAGGATAACGGGGTATCTAGTTTCAAATGGTAAGTAGTGAGCCGCGCCAATCCGACCTCGCATACGCACGACCCCATGTTCATCCATATAAGGCCAGGTCTTGTAAATACAGCTGGTTTTCGGGACGGTTGAATGGTTTGCTTCGACAGGTCCCATTGATTTCTCTAGTATCGTTTTCTCTTTTGAGAAATAGTCCGTTTGAGCCATTTTCCACAGAAGAATTTCAGCTCGTGCTAACTCATCCTGCGTGAGAAGCTCCAGTTGCAGTTGTTTCCCAATATTCCTTCGACGGACGGAATCTGTGAAGCGGATAACATAGGCCATTGCACGGTGTAGTCTTGACCATTTGCTGAATCGGGAGTAATCCACGGGTGGGTGCGAGTGGCTGTGTACGAGAACCAACCTAATTTCTTCAGCCGATGTAGTAGTGAGCGGTTGTTCTGGCCATAAATCTTCTGATAACCGTAGAAACTGGGGTCCGTTCAGCCATGTACTATCAGCATTCAGATTTGGACCCGCCTTCCATTTTGTCGCATCATCGGATACATTATACTTGGACGGGACCCATCTCCACTCGTGTGGTTCACTCGAGGTCAATATTTCGCCTATTCGCACCGATACGAACTTGGGGAACCTCCGATGATCTGAACGGATCCAGGCCAATACCCTTGTGGAGTCGCTCCAAAAGAATCGTTCAGATACCGCAAGTGTATGGTTCTCCAGAAGAGTAGTGACGAATCGTAATCCAAGAATGGCAGCTTTAAGCTCGAGACGTGGAGTAGAGAGCGTCTTAATAGGTGCTACTTTGCTTTTAGCTCCTACAAGTACCATTTTAATACTGTTATTAAGTACTATCCGGAAGTAAACCGCACAGGAATAAGCGACGTCACTAGCATCTACGAAAGTATGCGCTTGCAGTTCGTAGTTTTTGGAAGGGGATGTCGAGAAATAGCACCGAGGAATTTTTAGTTCATTCAGCTTAGGAAACAGCTCGACCCATTTGCACCATTTTTGGTAGAGTTCCGCATCGATAGGGTCGTCCCATCCGATGCCAGACGTCCATGTAGATTGTATGATGACCTTAGCATGAATCAGAAAGTGTGAAACAAGTCCAAGCGGGTCGAAAAGGCTCATCACGACCTTGAGAACCTCACGCTTTGTAGGAACGTGAAGTTCATTAAGAATTTGACGAAGATCGTCTCGTAGATTGAACGAATACGAAAAACAATCGTCTGCAGGATTCCAAGTCATCCCAAGTACAGACTCAGATGTACCACCTCTTTCCAGCATCAAGTCCTTTGGTTCATCTGGAGTGTTTTCTCCAATCTCTTGTAGAAGTTTTGGCGAGTTAGAGCGAAAATGACGAATTCCGAAACCTCCCATAGAGTGGACATGAATAACATCCTTCACTACCTCGGCGGCTTCGTTGACGGTCTCGAAGCTGTCAAGATAGTCGTCGACGTAGTGGTTCTCTACAATGGCAGTGACTGCACGTGGGTAAACTTCAGCAAACTCCTGCGCGTTAACATTTTTTACATATTGCGCAGAAGCTGGTGAACATGTAGCGCCGAATGTTGCAACGTCCATGACAAACACATCGATTGGATTCGCTGGACTGTTCCGCCAGAGAAAGCATTGTGCCAAACGATCTTGCTTACGGATCCAGAGCTGGTGAAACATCTCTTGGATGTCACCACACACTGCTATAGGGAACTGACGAAAGCGGCTAAGAACGGCTGGTAAAGGCGTCAGTAAGTCAGGTCCCGTCAGCATTTTCGAGTTGAAGGAAACTCCGCTGACAGTTGCAGCAGCATCCCATACAAGTCGTACCTTGTTTGGCTTCTTGGGATGTACAACGACACCAAGAGGTAGGAACCATGTGCGTTTTGGATCGGCATGCTTCAGCTCTTCCTCTGTGGCCTTGTGTGCGTAACCCTTTCGCAAATATTCGTCGATGAGTTCCCAAACACGTTTTTGCAAATATGGATTCTTAGTTAGTTTCCTCTCTAGAGAATGTAGACGCCTAACCGCCATCGCGTAGCTATCTGGAAAATTTGGTTCATCATCTCGCCATACAAGTCCAGTTTCGAAACCTCGTTCCGTTCGCCGCGTAGTTTGCTCCATTATTTCTCTCGCTCGTAGATCTTCATTCGATTTCAGACCTTCACTTGGCCCAACGACTCCCGCATCCTCTAGTGTAAAATAGTCGCGTAATTGATTATTCAACTGCAAGCTTGGATCAGTAGCTGCTGCTACGTGGAAGTTGATAACCGCTTTCCGTTTCGATGAACCTGCAGTACACCCGTATATACTCCAACCTAATCGACATTTCGCTGCTATGGGATCCGTCGGTCCACCCTCGCGTACCTTCAATGGAACCGTCAGCCGGAGATTGTCCAATCCAATCAGTAACTTTGGTTGGGCTAGGTCATGGTCGTTCAGAGGAAGTCCGCGCAAATGCGGGTAAATTTTAGAAAGCTCGTCGTACTTCAGCGTTTGAGGAGGCAATACCAGACAACTAACAGTTCTGACTTCACACATACTGTGACGATTTGGGCTTCCTTCACCGGATATGTCCAGCTCTACTCTTCGAGATTGTCGTTCATCTCGAGATATTTTGCCCGTCCATTGTAGAGTTAGTGGTTCTACAGGGCCAGATAGGCCTAATCGATCAGCGAGCGTCTCCTCCAGAAGTGTTATGGATGACCCCTCGTCGACAAAGGCAAATACTACTTCTTTTCGCGATCGTCCGTATAGTACGACCGGAAGTATACGGAACATGGGAAAGAGATTGTTGACCTGCGTGAGGTGGCTGGCAGAAACATTTACAGAAGGTACGGTGGAATCAGAATGGAGTAGTGTGTGGTGTTTCTGTCTACAACTTTCGATCCCGCACCCTTGCCAAGATTTACAAGGCCATTTTCCGTGGCTATTAAGACAAGTGCGACACAGTCCTTTCTGATTCACGAATTTCCACCGTTCATCTATACTAAACGACTTAAATTGACGACAGTCAGCCACTCGATGTCCCTCTCGTTCACAAGTAGCACATGGCTTTCCTTGTTTTTTAACGATTGGTGGTGGAATAGGAGCGATTGGTGAAACTGTGGGCCCAGACGAGTGAATGTGTACCATGCCCTTTTCCTTTGACCTCCGTTGCTCACTTTTGATGTTTCTACCTGAGCTCGGTAACTCGAAAGACACTTGGCTCGCTGCGTATACTAGTCCTGCCATAAAATCGCCGAATGTTGCTAACGTCGCACACGGATGTTTGCTTTTGTACACAGCCCACTCCATCTTCAGCGAACCAGGAAGTTTGTCTGCTAGGTCTTGCATCAGCACCGGATTAGACAAATGCATGAACTGATTCGCTGTTTTCAAATGGTCCACAAGGTTTTGTACAGTCAATCCAAACTCCATCACAGTCTCAAGTCTATCGTGTCTGGGTGCAGGAGCACGTTGAACTTTCTCGATAAGTGTTCGTATCAGTAGCTCTGGTCTACCATATAGCGTACGCAGAGTGTTGATGACATGCGGTACACTGGTAGGAAGCAGAAGTCTGCTCCGCACCGACTCAAGTGCATGCCCCTTTAAACATCGCTGTAGGCGGATTAAATTCTCGGTATCCGTGTAACCACACGCTGCTGTGGATTGCTCAAAGCTACATATGAATATCGGCCAGTCTTCGGGATTTCCAGAGAACGGTGGTAACTCTTTCCCCATTATCTGCCTGGCCGCCATTTGATTCGCTCCGAGCGCTTTGTGGACCACCGGTTCCGCATGAAACTGGTCGGGTTGACCCAAGCGACCTCTAGGTAAATCAGATTGGGGTACTCCATCGTAGAATTGTTGCTGTGCATTTGGAATCTGTTGATGCTGCCCGTAAATGTTTCGATGCCAATCCGATTCTACCCCTGGTACTGTCGGTTCACGAAAATGTTGCTTTTGCTTGGATGCTGGGTATGTGCGACCGAGGTTTTGCATTTGCTTGGGCGCTTGGTATGCGCCACCGAGGTGTTGAATCTCGTAGTTCGGACTATTGCCACTTTCTGTCTGCACTGCTTCGGCGATAGGGTTTTGCTCGGACTGGTTGATCATTGGGGCGTTTTGAATAGGATTGCGAGTCAAGATTCCCTGACAAAATACGTTCTGTCGTTGTTTTTCAGTGGGTAGAGGTGCATTCGATCTGAGTAACGGTGCTGCTTCTCCGGATACCATCATTGACTTTTGGCATTTATCTTCAAGTGGTTCGGGAGAACATTGTTGCAACCACATTTCGATTTGCTGCTCAGAATCGGGAATTGATTCACCTCGACTGCCACACTCACTCAACTGTCGGATGATGCTACTTTTCTTCTCCAAGGACTCTTTCCGAATCAGCTGCTGTTGTTTTTGGAACTCTTTTTCATCCTGCAATTTCCGTTCGCGCAGCTTTGCTTCCTCCTCTAATAATAATTTCTTTTCCTGTAGGCGACGTTCCTCTTCTTCCAACTCTTTCTTCCTCATTGCTTCCTGGGCTTTCAATTCCTGTTCCTTCAGCAACTGTTCCTCTTCCACCAACTTCATTTGGGCCTCCAAGCGAGCAGCACGAGTACTCGAAGTCGTACTCGGGGAACCTTTTGAATGGCGTGGTGTTATTTCGGTGACCTTACTGGCCTTTCTCAAACTCGATCTAGTTGTGGACGATCGCAATGATCTGACATCGGATTGCGGTGGTTTCAGCTTATTCATTCCTGGTGTAATTACTTTCACTGTACACTCCTTGCAAAGGTAGGACCGACTCTCAATCGATTCGTCTACGCCTGCACAACGAAAATGCTCCCACATTCTGCATTGGTCACATGCGACCCATTGCTCATCGTCTGTATCCGGCCTTGTACAGGACTTACAGCTGTATCCTCCGACTTTTCGATGTTCTTCCATTTGGAACCCCGTATAATGATAAAATTCTTGAAGATTTTGTTGGTGGGGTTATGTTGCACCAAGTCTTGATAGCAAACACGCGGTTTTCCTTTGTTGTAAGCTTCAAGCTACAAATAATGTATTTTTAAATATAGCGGTGGATTACATAATTAGTTCTACTCACAATTTTAGTGAACCTATTCCAAGAGTATTGGAAGAATCGTATCGTAGAATCGTAGGATATTACGTAAAATAAAGATTGCTGTAAGCATGATTTGCATGTTAGATTTTAAGTTCAATAATTTCATCTAAACACTTACAATATTTAGTTTTCCAATTTTAGTTTTAAATATTCAATTTAATAGTTTTAAGTAGTAATTTATAGGCAATAAATTTATCAGGTGTTATCAGTAACAAATGTATCTATAACGTTCGTCGTAAAGCTGCAACGTGGTATGACGATCGTGTGTGACAATTCCCGCATAGACTCAATGTCAGATCTTCTCGTTTGACAGACTGTGCACGTATGTCAGCTTCGGTGTACAAACAGCGGCGCCGCCGCATCAAGGGGTGTTGTCGGCACAAGATGAATAAAAGGAATCAAACCTATAAAAAGAAACAATGATCGAAAAGAACAACATACAATTAATTAAATAATAAGATAAATTGCATCACTAAAGTTTATAAAATTCATTCATGAATTGCGCAAATGTGGCTGATGTTTATGAGCAAAATTAAGAAATTAATAATTGGAAAATAAACACAATTTATAAAATCAATAAAATGAATAAATTAAAGATAATTGATCAAATAAATAAAGTAATGCAAACAAAATAAAAACCGAAAAAACCCCCATTAATTGAAAATTAGTTTCCGAAGAAGTAGTCAAAAAAGCATCAATGAGCAATCCGTATCGGTTCTTGGTATTGGTTTCATATGATTTTCAGAATGTCTGAGGATGTTTTAGTATCTTTGATTTTTTAGTATATATTATGATTTTTTTTGAAAATCCAAAAAATTTCAATAAAAGCTTCAAAACTTCCGCGATGTTTTGTGAATATCAGGGAATGTATTCGGTATTTAGGGAATTTAGATGAACTCAAACATTTGCACATTTTTTAGGAATTTGTAGAAACTTCAAGGAATTTCTACCAGCTTCAGGGAATGTGTGAATTTAACCAAGCATTCTTTCATTCACGAACTAAATTAATAAACTAGATGCAGCACATTGCATAACTATCTTTTTCATACATGTACGTTTTTGTTTTTGCAGTGTTGATCTATAAATAAAACAACAGGTGCTTTGAAAATCAAGATATTCTACCTATTCACTAGTTATCTAGAACTGTAGTACCTAAGATGCTTCCGATGGCATGATTATGCATTATTTCCCGCTGAACATCCCGGTTCGATCAAAATGGCCAATTGCGTTTGGTTCGTATTGGAAAAAGAGCACTTCTCTCAGGGTTTCTGAGACCGACATCTCCAGATGCTGATATCTGCGTTTTTTTCTTTGTTTTTGAGCAAGATTTGTTTTTCTTTGTAGATTCTGAACATGGTTTTCCGTATAGCGTAGATTGTGTGTATGTTGCTATCTGAATTTTATAAACGCATCGACTGGTCTGAGAATAGAGATTGCTAAGAACCAGGATGTCATTTTTAATGGAATCCACTTCTCCGTATTGTATTTTGTAATACTCCCACGGTTGTAAGCGGTGATGTATCGGGAATTCATTCGTCCATTTTGTGAACAGAATTGATGTGAGAAAACCGATTTTCTCGGTGCTTACAACCGTGGATTCAATAACAAAGTACGGAGGAGTAGATTCCGATACAAATGTCATCCCGACTCTTTGCACTCTCTTTGCTCAGACTACCCTGTGTGCTTATAAAAATCAGATAGCAACGTGTACACAATCTAAAAATCTAGAAAATCAAAACACAAATATAAATGGTGATCATGATTTCCAGATAAGAGCAACCAGCTTATCGAGGTTTCCTTTTGTGTCTTTTCGCTTGACATGGCCACCAACGAATGCGGATGCAATTTTTAGTTTACAAACCACTTCCCAAGATCGGCGTGTTGCATCTTCAGTTTTGGTTTTACCGGCACCTTTTCCAAGACGGAACACCATTGTATTTGTTTTTAGCGCCGCTGCACATGGACGATGCTAATTGAGTCATTAAATCCCCCGCAGTGTAAACAGCAACTTAATCGGGAAGATGGATTGTCCCCCCGTTCTTCTCACCCTGCGATGCATATCGTGTTAATTCACGAAGTTATTTTTGGAATTCCCGGAAATTTGACGATTGTTCTGTCACTAGCTGGGTGATTTATTTGCACACACAAAAACTTAGCAGAATTCAAGAGACAAAGCTTATTATTTTTTCGCAGATGTTTCTTGAAGCGTTGAAAACACATAATTTTAAACATTGTTGTTTAAATTCAGAGATTTGCAGATTGGCCGGTGATTTGTCGTGCTATATATTTCATGCTGCGCGGTCTACTTCAGCCCATAAATTGTCTTCTGGAGCGGTAATTGTCATTGGTTACGTTGAAGCGAATATAAGTTCTGTAACGTGACAGAATTTTTTTCTAAGTTGTTCTAAAATCGTTTTCAACGACACCGCAATAATTGAGAGAGAGAGAGAATAAACAATGAGTGATATTCAATATTACCTGCCTGCTATTGTGAGCTTTCTCAATAGGAAGAAAATATTGAGAGACGTCTATTGTGATCCCGTATGATTCTTACGAATAGTACCATTTTTGTTTCTATAGAAAACTAATTTTAGCAACATCAAATTCGCTGACAAACGAAAAACCTGAATGAGCGAAACCTGTTTGGGGACAGCTCCTCGCTTCAATATTTGCATATTCAAAGTTACATCATACCGAAGAATGTTAACTGTGCAGAATGGCACGGCTTTGTTTGGTTCAAGAATGAGAACCGCAAATGTTAGATAATAATCGGTGCGATTCGTTGTTTGGGTGGGTGAGCACGTACGGGGTCAGTCATTCAACGAATTTGGAACAAAAATTTTGTTAGATAATGGACGCACATTAAATATTTAGATTGCTACTACGTTGTTGCCCAACGGGCATTGTTTGGGCATTTAGGACGCGCAGAACACGTAGGGGTCGTCGCAGTAATTAGCACAAGAAATGTAAGATAAGAGAAATTCCACGCAGACTTATATGAAATCAACAATGCTCGTGCTCAACCGTTTCCAGTGCGGACGAACCTTCGCACGTGTTGCTGATAGCTCAGGAGTACTTGTATGGAAAACGCTTCTTACACAGGAAAACTATCCGAGAATTGATTGCAGAGAATAAACTAAAGTTGACCTAAAAATTACCACCTAGTAAACTGCTGGTTAAAACAGAGGATGGGATCAGCCAGCTGGTTTCTTTTCCCAAATAAACAAATCTGTTCCTATTTGTTGTAACAAAAATCAGTGCGGCAAACCACCCTTGTTATAATCACGGTATCTAGCAACACTTTCAGGTGGCACTTTTAATGTCAATTTTATCCAATCCCGAGCTGGTTGGAGATTAGTTCAACGGCAGTTGTTAAGCTTACGGGTCCTGACCTAGATGAAAGCTGAATCAGTTTTCGACGCAAATGAAATCCAAACAAAATATTCTAAATTTCTAATTTGTACACAAAGTTTCTAGCTGTCGTCATTGAATTCTAATCAAATCATTCCTTCTATTTTGGCTAGCAATCATAGAAGTTGAATAATCTGACATTGAATTACAACTTAGTACAAATGATCGAAGTCAGTTTCCAGGAGGCTTCTGATATGATAATACATCATTCCTGGTACCAGAACAAAGCACCTAAATATCCTTTTGACTGATAGCCAGAAATAAAATAACGTTACCCTCTACTTCCATTCTGCATCCAAGCCGTTGCCGAATATTCCGAATTAACCGTGAATAGTTTTTTTTATAGGAAACATTCGCCGAGGAAAAAAAGCAAGCCGGATTCCATCCATCAAACTAACGCTAAAGTTCAGGTTCAACAAACGCCCCTGCCCATACCGCCATACTGCCGATTGATCGTAGGTGGTGGTGGTGATTTAAAGCTCCTTACCAAGGTCCAAGAGTACCACTAGCCTGTCACATCAACACACGATTACAGTCTAGCTTCGCTACTGCGCTCATCGAAATTCCGACTTTTGTTTGTTTACTATTTAGAATTTGCATCCTCTAGCAAATGTCGGAAGGAAAGATGGTGAAGTGGCCTGTACTAAATAGTTGTAGTCCTCTTGAGATAAGAGTTATGCAAAGATGCCAGCTGGGGTTAGCTGAGCTGTCAAAATATAACTCAACTGATCGTGCTTAAAACAAGATTTTTAGGGGTACAGCAAACGAGGAAAAATTGATCAGCATATTTTTTTTAAATGAAATCTGTATTTTTAGAAGTATTAGAAACAATAGATAAAAGATGTTCGAAATGTAAAGTAGATTTATTTTGTTCAAACATAAAAAATATATTTACTAAAAAATGTAAATGTCAACTTTATGACATCCAGAAAGGAAACAAAATTACCTGGAAAAATCATAGGACCTACACCGAAGTTTTACAATAAAAAGTTTTGTGAAAAACATTTGCAGTTTCAAGTAAACTTTTCAGTTGAATTATAGTATAATGTTTTTATATAAATTCGGGATCATTTGAAATGCCCTGTCCTAGGTAGGGATGGCAAACATCATCAAGCATATTTCGCGCATAAATTTTAAAGAACCTCCGACAGTTAATTGTTATAAAGTGGTTATTGCATTACACCTCGATAGTGGTGCATCGAAGAGACCGAGAGAGCTTATGGACCATTTTTATATGTTTATCATACGCTGCTCTAACTAACGATCAGCCATAAGCCTGTGCGCGCTGGCATGACCGACTGGCGGGTCGACGTGGGTTGACTTTTGCCGCGGGCCGTGTTTGTTTCACAGTTTAGTGACAGTGTTGGTGGACACGGCTCTCAGTTATTGGTTATTGTGTGTTGAGTTATCGGTCGACTTCGTCATCATTCACTGGTTAACTATTTAAAGAAATGTAAAAGTAGAATCATATTTGTGTTAGTGTAGTAATAATTGTAGTTTTTAGTACTAGTGTATAATTGTTAAGCGCTAGTCGTATGTCTATCTGTATATGTGTTCGTCTAAGTATTTGTAAGAGCCAGGTCAGGGAATAGGTGCAGAGCTGGCGTATATGATAGAACAATTGGTAATATTTCCTAGGATTCGTTTTTGCCGCTTTCAATTCGTCGTTCTATTTATTCGGGAAGATCGGATTGGATAAATTAAGGAACGATTAAGGGGGTCCTCTTTTATAATTGTCAAACATGGCGTTCAAAATGACGGCTCCAGCAAAAGGTGTTTTGAAAACCAACCTCATCTGCGGGCCCGATGCAGGTCGCAATTCGTCGTCTACAAGCAGAAAACCAAAACGATCTTAAAGATTACATTCCATAGAGGCACCAGAAAAAAATGGCGACCACTTGAAAATAAAGTATCATTTTTCCATTTTGGCTGGCTGTAAAAAATCGTTAATGATCAAAATATTGTGATTTTGTAGGTTACAGCAACACGTGTCAAAGTTTGAAAACAGTTGCACTGCATATTCTCTCATACACACTCATAATCTCTCTCATTCAAAACGTACAAGGGCTAGTGGTAATACAAACCTGGTTACAAACGTGAACATGCACTTGCAATCATCCACACATACTTACGCCCACGATCTCGCTCACATTAAACCACCGCGGTAGTTAAGTGAACGTTTCAGCACCTATAAACTTACAAACGCGGTTTCAAGCATTAACACACCGCTCGCGCGATTATGAATTGGTCACTTCCGGAAGTCTACCCTCGGTTCTAGCAGCCTAGGCCCATGCCTACAGTTGGACAAAGAAATGTCGCTCATATACACTAGACAACACGTTTCATGGCGACATGACCGGGAACTCTAGTGATATGGGAGAACTCACTCGCTTCTGGCATCTGAACCGTACAATGAAAATCAAGTATCAGATCCAAGGTCCTCGCAATCATCTAAAATCACGCGAATATGTGAATTCGGCTATAAAATTTAATTTATGCACGCGTCAAACACGTTAACATACAAATGTTTGCGCCTTTCGCGATCATCCACTCAACTTACACCCGCGATCTCGTGAACATAACATCCCGGTGACTAAGTGAACGCTTTATCACATAAATTCACAAACATGGTCTCAAGAGTGAACCTACAAACGCCCGTGTACGCGCGATCAAGTGCCGGTTACGCCCGGAAGTCCCTCTTCTCGGCCCTAGCAGCCTTCAGGTGAACCAAACAAAAAAGACGCTTATATCTAAACAACACGTTTTCTAGCGATAAGAATGGGAACTCTAGTGATATGAGGTAAATCACACCCTGTCAGAATGTGAACCGCACACCGAAAATTAAATATCAAAATGGCGGTCCGCGAGACCATCCAAGAACACACGCGAATATGTAAATGGCCGCAGGGTTACAAAATCGAATTTATACACTCAAGCATACGCGATAAAAACGTTAACATACGAACGCTTAAACCCTTCGCGATCATCAACGCACACCTATGTCCGCTATCGCACAAACTTAATGACATCCCGGTAATAAGGCGATCGTTTTAGTACTTACGAAGTCTCAAACGTGAACTCACAAACGCCAGTGTTCGCGCGATCATGAATCAGTCACGTCCGGCAATCTTTATCTTCCGTCCTAGCAACTTAGGTCCATACATTCAGTTGGACCAATCAAAAAGTAACGCTCACATCCACTAGACAACACGTTTAATGGCGAAATAATCGGGAGCTCTAGTGATATTTTAGAACTCACTTTCTTCTAGCATCTGAACCGTACACCGAAAATTAAGTATCAGATTCATCATCCGCACGCGATCATCTAAAAATACACGTAAATTTGCGAATGGAACACGGTTATAAAATTAAATCTATACACCCGAAGTCACATACACGCTAGAACATGCGACATACAAACACACACGCGATTAAACAAGTTAACGTACAAACGCTCGAGCACTTCGCGATTATACACGCGTTCGTGATGTTCCTACCCCCGCACATATCTCAACCGTACACTAAATATCACATCACATAGACCTTCCCGGACCCTAGCACTACAGCTCTAGTAGAACAACTCTCGAAAAAAATGGTCCACCTAACGGAGGTCCAATTTAAAAGCGGTCCCACCAGAAAATCAACAGCATCTGATTGGGGAATTATCACACGAAAAGTTTCTTATTTTTTGGACCAATTCGGTGCTTACCGTTTTTTTGAGAGAAGAATCTTTTGAACAATTCTTGATCGAGTTATATCCGATTATGGTTAACAGACAACAAAAGAAAAAACAAATTTAGTTTATCTAGCAGTAAGACGAGACGTTGTTCTTATCACTAAGTTATTTTTTCAAAATTCGAAATACATTTACGAGTAGAAACACATAGAAATAAATAATATGGATATAATAATCAAAATATATAAGACAAATATGTTTTTTTTTAAATAATTTTATTAGGATCATTGGTTTCCCATTACAGAGCCGAATATGAAATGCACAATAAATAAAATCTTTTGAAAATTGTTAGAATTCGAATTTTTGATTAAAGGTTAGTTTAGTTAAACAGTAAGGTTATGAGCTTCTTTAGACTTATGTTAGATTTGTGTTTTAGTATTCATGAGGAAATTGTTTATCATCATCATATACGGTATGTCCATTGTCCCCAACACATTTCGAATCGGTACATTTGTTTCTCGGCCAATGCTGATTAGGTCTTGTACTAGATTATTCCTAGGAGTATCGAATCGGTCGCAGTTCCAAATCAAATGGTCTATGTCACCATAACCCTTCCTGCACTCGCAAAGATTTGTATCCGTGATGTTTATTCTGAAAAGATGCGCATTTTGAGTGTAGTGGTTGGCAATTAAACGGGACATATTTTTTATAAAAGGTCTCTCAACGTTTTTTCCGGAAAACCATGGAGTTCTATTCACAGTAGGTAAAATGCTATGGCAGTGCCTTCCTAATTCACCTTCCGTCCACATTCGCTGCCAGTTTTCGGTTGCGATTTTATCGACCAAAGGAAAGAAATCTTGTGGTTCTATTGCTCTATGAAAAACACTGCCTTCTCTAGTCCCTTTCTTAGCCAGCAAGTCTGCACGCTCATTACCGTTTATATTGGAATGTGCTGGAACCCACAGCAGAGATATTTTAGATTGGTGTTCAGACAGGTAGTGGACGGATTCTCGTATTTTAATCACAGCTTGCACTGATTTGCTATTAATTTTTATCGACTCCAAAGCTTTAATTGAGCTGTAACTATCTGAGCATATTAAAAAGTTCCCTTGAGGAAGGGACCGGATATACTCGCACACATACAGAATAGCAGTTAGTTCGGTTGTATACACAGAACATGGGCTTTCCAGTTTGAAGAAAGCTTCATGCTGGCTGACTCCAAAGCCTGTGGAGTCGTTCATCATCGAGCCGTCTGTGAAAAATATGTTTTCTTGCGGGAAAGAAGACATTTTTTCATCGCACAAAAGTTTTATTGGAGATGGACGGATATAATCCGGAATGGATTTCATATCGCGAATAAGAGATGTATCTGATGGGATTACATAAGTACGAGATTGTATGGAAAGATCATAATAATGCATTAGGCTAGATGTTGATGACGGAATGGACAAACATTCTCTATAGACAAATAAAAACTTGCATTGTGGGTTTACCTCAAAAAGCAAATCAAGCCTTTCCATGACCATGTGGACCTGACATGACAGGAAATTATATATCGAGAGTTTAGTTGGCAGAAACGGATAAATAATGGTGGGACACCAGCTATAACCTCCACAGACATGGTATGGGTCGAAATCATCAAACCTAGACATATTCTCAGGCAACGGTATTGCACACGTTCAATTTTTGCCAAATGAGTTTTAGCCATCATTTGGAACGCAACACATCCATACTCTATGACGGAAAGAATTGTTGTCTTGTACAACATAATCATGTCCGAGGGTTGCGCACCCCACCATGTGCTAGAAATTGTCTTCAAAAAGTTTGTACGTCGTTGATATTTACTCATCAAATATTCCACATGAGCTTTCCAGGTACATTTGGAGTCAAACCAGAGACCAAGATACTTGAAAGTTAGAGATTGCGTGATCACAACATCATATAAGAATAATTGAATAGATGAAGCAGGACGTTTTCTCGAGAAAACTACCATTTCAGTTTTGGCTACTGAAAATCTAACTCCAATCTGGTCTGCCCACCTAGCTATGTTATTCAGGCTCTCCTGTAGATGTTGTTTAATATCATCACATTTCTTTCCCGTGGCCCATACACAGTAATCATCTGCATATTGCACTAAAACACAATCACTTTGTAAACAACTATCGATATCACTAATGTACACATTGAATAGCAAAGGACTAAGGGTCGACCCTTGTGTCAATCCCATATGACTAGTGCGAAAAGTCTTGATTTCGTTGTTATGAGCAAAATGCATCTGTTTTGTATAAAGAAGATTGTATATAAAACCACTCATGGCCCGCGGAACTCCGACGTTGTTAAGCTTTTTATACAACACATCAATTAACACTGAGTCGTAGGCACCTTTGATATCCAAGAAAACTGCTGCCAATTCTTCCTTGGATTCGAAAGCCAGTTGAATGTCTGTAGCTAACAAGGCATGGCAATCTCTTGTGCTACGGGTCTGTCGAAAACCGTACTGAGTTGGAGAGAGACAACCGTGCTTTTCGGCCCAGCTTTCAAGTCTTGTGAAAATCATTTTTTCTAAAGTTTTACGCAGACATGAAATAAGACCTATTGGGCGATATGAAGTGAAATCGTTGGCATCTTTCCCTGGTTTGGCAATGGCAACTATTTTAATCTGTCTCCAAGCCTCCGGTACTACGTTATTCGAGAACATCCAGTTGAATGCGTCTATCAAAACTAGTTTCGCGGGCAGCGGAAGATTTTTTATAAGTGAAAAGCGGATATCATCTAATCCAGGAGAGGAATTGTTACAATCATGCAATGCACATTCTAATTCACCAACAGTAAATTTATCGTCCAGAGAGTAGATTGATTTATGGGAGTTGTGAAATATTGGGGTATTTACAGCAACAAATGCAGGGCATAAATTGTCTGCAAATTGCTCCATCCAATTAGAATTATATTCTTCGCGATTGCTAAGTTCCGGCTCAAAATTTCGTAGTTTCCGAGCAGTAGACCACAGTGTGGACATTGCTGTTTCTCTAGTCAATGATTGGACAAATTTTTTCCAATCTTCCCGTTTTTTTCTTTTTAATATTTTCTTGCTTTTAGCCTCAGCTTCTTTATATTTTAGAAACTGTTCGAATAAACCCTCTTTCCTAAATATTACATACGCTTCCGATCTTATTTTAATAATATCTGTGCATTCTTTATCCCACCATATTGTCGGCGCTTTACGATGAGAGCCAGATTGGTGAATCGGTTTGGTCTGCGCTTGGAGGGCAGAATCCACGATCAACTGAGATATAAACGAATACAATTCACTTGGGTGAACCGGCCTGTAGCATTCAACGTTTTCCAAAATAATAGCAGAATATGCCTCCCAATCTATATTTTTACACATATCAAATGACATATAGCACTCATTTTTGAGTGGGTTGCGTACTTTAACAGAATAGGGAGATGATCGCTTCCCGCTGGATCATCAAGTGTGCTCCATAAGCAATTAAGAGCAATCGTAGATGAACACAGAGACAAATCAACTCTGCTACATCGTGCTGGAGGACAAGCTATTCGTGTTATCTCTCCTGTATTGAGAACAGAGAGGTTGTAATCGTCTAGCAACTCGTAAATCACCCTAGATCTAGCATCGTCGGTAGATTCTCCCCATATACATCCATGCGAATTGAAGTCTCCAAGTATGAATGTTGGGTGGGGAAGGCGCGCAATCAGTTCTCTCAACTTTTGAGGATCTAGTTTATTAGGTAATGGTGGAATGTATAGCTTCGATGGGTAGAATATTGGGAAGATTAATTCGACGATATGAATATAAGTTTTTGATACCGAGCATAACACCTCCCGCTCGAATTTGTCTATCCGACCTTATGATATTGAAAGACGGAACGTCAAAGAATAAATCTTGTGTTAGCATCGTTT
Organism: Topomyia yanbarensis; assembly: GCF_030247195.1. Classification (NCBI taxonomy): domain Eukaryota; kingdom Metazoa; phylum Arthropoda; class Insecta; order Diptera; family Culicidae; genus Topomyia; species Topomyia yanbarensis. The sequence continues at coordinate 163,868,203 of NC_080670.1, forward strand.
CGCATATGGCAAAGCAGTCTATATCGTATGTTTGAATAAATGAACGTAAATTAGCAGATTTTGGAATTATACTTCTACTGTTCCATTGGAGCATCGTGAACATTCTATTTCGGGTGTGTCTATCCATCGATCGTCAATAAAGATCCAAGGAGTGGCCAAGACAAAATGAGCTTCTCGATAAAGGTATTCAGAATGGGTGACAGTTGGATCAGAAGGGACTTCCACGTTGGGTCTAAATTCAATAGATTTGCAAAGAAATTAATTACATCAGAAATTGTAAACTTTTTCACTGGAGCCGTCTCTTGGTTTTTCGGATTATTCAATTTGTTTTTTTCTTTTGTATCATTAGATAGGCTAGGGAAATCGTTCTTATTAAACTGAAAGCCCGAGGTAGCGGGGAGCTTTAGATGAGATGGCTGCGACGAGAGTGATCTAGTGGAAAGAGATTGAGAAGTTGGGCAAGGTTTAACTCTTTTAGGGTGAGATATACGTTGAACTTTTTTACGTTTGGGGGTTTCTGCGTAACTACTGTGAGGGATTGCTTCGTCAATATCTGAAAGCTCACTGAGAGAGCTAAACTGGTTCTCGTGAGTAATATCGACGGAATTACTGGTTTGTATGGCAGCAGCGTAGCTCAATTTAGATTTTTGGATTATCCGTGCTCTAGCTAGTGAAACTCTTTGCTTATACACTGGACAGTCCCGTTGCGAAGCATGAGCGCCTTGGCAATTCAGGCAGACCTTTTCTTGTATTTGGCACTCATCTTCATTGTGAACTTGCCCACAACTACATCTAAATTTGTTGGCACACATCGCTTCTGTGTGTCCGTACCTTTTGCATTTGTTACAGATCATCAATTTAGGAGAGTATAATCGAACCGGAATCAGAACCCCATCTATTTGCACAAAGTCCGGGAGAATAGTTCCTGAGAAATTACACGGATTGAGTTGGAAGGGGCATATTGTTTAGAGTTTCCTTTGAAGATTGATTCTGCAAGTTGATGGCATTCGAGAATGGATACCGATGGAACACGTGGATCTTTGAACTTTCCGATGCCGTCGTTAATGACACGAATAAAATCAAGATCAGATTGATGGATTACTCCGTCATTTTCTACTTTTTCACTGGGCACATAAATTCTGTACAAACGGTTTAGGAGCTCATTGAAGACGACCTGGTTAGCTTCTTCTCGATTCGAGAACACTATGCGGGGCTTACTAAAATTCACTTTGCGTATCTCCTTAACGGACTTGTAGTGCTTATGCAGCTCAGCTGCAACAAGCAACGCGTTAATGGGTTTATCGATTTGTCGAGCGAACACCTCATACGGGCCTTTGGAAGATTCCGGATATTGCCGAACACGTTTTGGCTTTTCTGTTATCGATTGAGGGGTGTCGAGGTTAGATTCAATTGCCGTATCGGCGGGGGAGGACTGATTATCAGGTGTTTCTATTGATAGAGGCGGCAAAGTATTCTGATTCTCGGTAGGAGGAGGGTCTGCTGAGTTATTGGAAATCTCAAATTCCATGGTTTTCGGATGGAGCCAAGCTCCCAACCAACCGGAGATTTAACCTCACTAATTACAGTTAATGTGGAAAAACGATGTAAGATACACAATCACTTATCTGATAGAAGAGCTACGAGTAGACGACGCTGGTGTAAACCGAACAATAGACCACTATTCACTCACAATCTTCTACCTATGATAACACAACCGAACACGCCGAGAGTTGAATATCGACTCCAAAACAAATATGTTAATACAACAAATAAAATGAAAAAGATAAATAAAATAAATAAGATGAACAAAATGAAGCAAATAAACAAAATAGTCCAAAAGAATAAAATGAAGTCTTGTCAAAATGAATTAAAGTAAGCTAATAAATCCATAAAACAAAACGTATTACATGAAAAAGGGGTTAAATTATAGACACGAGTATAATGAATACAAAGAGTAAAATAAATAATATGAATATAAAATTAATAAAATGTATGAAACGAGTAAAAGAGTGAAACGAATAATGATACGTTATACAAACCATACAAAATCATGCCAATAAATGAGACAAAAGTAAACCATTGGTAACAATAGTTTAGTTTAAATAGTTAGCCCATAAAAGACCATGTACGGTGCCAATCGATCTCTTTCATTTACTGATCACGGGATGTACAACATTAAATAAAACTAAATAATCGAAATAGAATCATGGTTTGTCAATTCCATAACATATAAGAGAATAAAATGAATCAAATTAATAAAATGAACTCATAAAAAATGGAACAATAATGGAGTGCATAGAGCGAGTAAAATTAATTAATTGAATAGAATAAATAAAATACATAAAATATATTAAAAGCATGAAATTAATACAGTGAAATGAATTAAATGAGTTTACGGATTAAAACTAGTAAAATGTATTAAACGAATGAATTGAACATAATCTCATAAAGAATGAATAGCTACTACTAATAAAATTCAACAATAAAATAAATGAAATACAAAAGTTCACTAGATGAATATTATTAACAAAATGAATAGAAATAATGATATGAATAAAGTGAACCAAGTGAAAAAAATTAATTTATGGATTAAAATAATATAATGTATTTACCGAATGAAATGTATAAATCTAATAATATAAAAAAACATAAATTAATTAAATGAATTAAACGAATAAAATATGAAAATGAATAAAAAATGTGAACGACAGAAATAATATGAATTAAATTAATAAAATGAACAAAACCAATAAAAAGAGTAAAAAATTAAATCAAATAATTAATAAACTGAACAAAATGCATAAAACGAATAAAACAATTATGTGAATATAATGAATATAATGAACAAAATAATTACAATTCATACATGAAATGAATGAAATCAATAAAATAAACAAAAGAAAATAGACAAAAAAGATTTATAAGTTAAGCTAATAGATAAACAGAATAAATAAATTGAAAATAATAAATCAATAACATAATTTACAGAATTAAGATGAATAAAATAAACGACATGAATTCGATTGTTATTGTTTCAAAAATCTCTAAATGTGAGTGATTAAGCTATTTTTAAAAATTTGGTTTACAATCAATTGAAGAATTGAGCAATGAGCCTGTCAGGGCTTCCATGCCAATCTTTTCCACATTCTTTTTTTTCATTTTACTCTATTCGGTGTTGGTAAAGTTGATTTGGTGTTTCAGTTTAATTATAGGATCGTATTACATATTACTTATTAACAGGAAACTTTTCCAACTCAACAACTTTGTTAACGAATTCACCGCAGGCTTTTTGGTCACGGATTTCAAATATGTTTATTTTGCTTTAATCTGTCATCGTTTAGGGCAAATAGTAAATTAGTTACAATATTCACATACAGTGAGGACTTGTTTTATCAGCCCCTTGATGTGTTTTAAACTAATAAAATAGGAACATTGACAAAATCGGGACACAATTGAATTCAGGAGATATTTTTTGTATTGTCAAACTTACACAATAACATTCAGCGCATATCAAATCATATTGGACATATAAATAGTTCTGATCGGAAACAGAGTCGTCCTCGGACACAGATTTTTAAAAAGAAAAAGCAAGATACCCACCGTGACAGTTGCCGAGAATACGAAGTGAGCAAACGAAGGTGATGGTTGGTGCCCGGCAGAGTATAAGAATAATTGTCCTCCTAGTGTGCCATTAATGTTCATTAGAGTGACAAGAAAAAATGACCTCCTTCGGCCTACCATGAGTCGATTCCTAGTCCCACCAGGAGTGCCTTCTCCAAATTTGAAGCAAATCGGACAAGCCGAGCTACCGAACCAACGTGCCTGAAGTTTGCATGCGATTTTTCGTTAATTTACGTGAAGAAATCCACTAGTTATTTTCACAGCTAGGTGGCACTGTATGCATCAGACTATCACTGCAAGTGAAAATAAGAAAAATAATTGAAGTGTCTACAACTTTGTCGAAGACTGAAAGTCAATCCGGCTTTGTTAGAAAAAGTTATTAAGCTTTGAACAAAGTGATGCTTGAGTAAGTTTTGGATGGGGCCTAGCAGCGCATGGCTACGTATCAGTACTAGATTGACATAAACTATACATTTTTGACTTGCAGTGATAATTTGATGCATACTGTGCCGCCTAGCGATGAAAATGCGAACTAGTGGGTTTTCTCCATGCAAATTGTTGAAAAATCCCATACAAACTTCAGACACGTTGGTCCAGTAGTTAGACTTGCTTCAAAGTGTGTGTGTTTGTTACTATAATTTGTTATGCATATTGTATCGTATGTGCAATGATTAACAACCAGGATTATAAGGTGTATATCACTGTAAGGGACGTTGCAAAAAAAACTATTGCCACGTAACGGTACAACAGCGTTGACCCGAAATCGGTTTCCATCCTGTGGCCTTACTGAACATTCTTCACTTCGATAACAGGTCCGATTAATCAAGTTCCACTGTAGTAGTTGTAGCAGTTAGTATACATATACTACTACTCGGGAGCGTCACGGGCGAGCATCTTGGTGCAGTTCCTCTAGCAACCACTACGACGACGCCGACGTCCAAAGGCTATACGGTGTTGTTGTTCCTCGTTGGATTACTGACAGACTTGGTTGATGGCAGAAAGAAATGAAAAAAAAAACGCAACACACAAACCGACGAAAAAATGCTAAAAGAGAAAGTCCATAAATAAAGGAAGGCTGTTCGAAACGACGAACGTCGAAAAAATAAAAGTGTTCGCGGTTTTCTGCACGCTTCAAGTATCGCGAAGTTTTGCTGCAGCAGTTAACCGTTGTTTGGCGCTCCTGTTGTTGTTGTTGTTGTTGTTGTAGGTGTTGTTGCTGTGTGTGAACCCACACACGTTTCAACGAGAGAGAGAAAGAGCAAAAAATGCGCCGTTTTTTCCCCGTATGTACTAACTTTAATTTCGATGCCCGTTCCGTCGCAGCCTTCGCACTGGCCAATTGAGGACGGGAAATGGCAATTTCGGGTGCTTGTTGGAGCTGTCAAAACGCTTTTCGCTGCTCGCTTGATCCGCGTGTGGGTACAGGGTGCGTTTGTCTCGGATTGTTGTTGTATTGACGATGTTGACCTGATGGCCTCGAAAACGAGGAAGTTTGCGGTGATTTTGGCAGCTCCTAACGTGTGTACCTACCTATACTTGGTATGATCGTTCAGTTAGCGTTAATTGAGCTGGCAGGTATGGGTAATTTGCGACATGGGTGAGCGCGGATGCTTAAAACGCATCATTGTTGACTTTTGGTTGCGTGTGGGAGAGAGTGGGGTGCTAAGGGGGCTTTGAACTTTTTACGGATTCTGATTGTGGCGATGATTACTTGTCTATTGCACATTTTCGTATTTTTATTAAATCGGTTTGGCTAATAGATATTTTTGTTCTCTTTCTTGCAGGTATGTGTCCCATGCTAATGACGTTTGAACTCGTTACCGTCTGATCTAGTGACTGACGTAAATTGATTAAAACCATCGTGGACAGTGTCACAACATGCAGCTATAATAAGTGTCGTCGTTTCTTCCTACTCAATTATGGGGACCCCTCAATTCAATGGTACGCAGGGTGGTCCTAAGACGTCTATAACACCAGATGAAATAATGTCGATGAATTTATCTTTCGATTTCGTCTCGTCAGTATCATGACAAACTGACTGGACCGTTAGATAGATGCTAGATCCATAAACCGAAACACTACTCGTCGTGACCACCAACAAACAAACCGATGGTCACGAGTAAGTCACAGCAAGAACCGTTGTCAATGATAACTGACGGGTTTGCCGATATTCAATTTTATTCGAACCAATTAAACCAATTATTTTACATATCAAAATTATATGTTAACAGCACGTACCACGTAAACCGATTGTGAATCTGAATAATGCGGTTTGCCTAAATTTTTATCTCGATCGGTTGTTTTTAGCGACGAATCGCGCAGAGATTGAAATGGAACCGGGAATGACTCTTCCCGATGCCTACCTTCACCCGTCTCTGTTCCACCACCTCACACGCAGCGCAGGTGGTCAATTCTAACTTTCTCATGCGTCGAATTTTCGACTGACCCACGAAAAGCGCAAGGAAGGTGGGAAGAAGAAAGCCAAACTTGCCTGACCGGTAGCTGTACACGTCAGAGCTGAATGGAAGAGGTGAAGAGGCTTGTGTGGTTTAAATTCGCGACCAAAATTCAGGTGTTCTATGGGACATTCGGCGATCTTTCGGGAAAGGAGACCTTGTTTACGCTAAAAGTTAGCACTGTTGCTATGCGCACGAGCGCGTAACGTCACCGGCACTCTTGTGCCGCTATGGTTGGAGTGCTAATCTTTATGGAGTTTTTTTCTGCTTGGTGATGAACTCAGGAAATTGAATGGTTAGTTATTGGGGATCATAAATGGATATAGACATAGGAATTGAGCGAAAAGATTCCTCGTTGAATTGTGCTGATCCGCTTGGTTAAATTTTGAGCGAATCTACCGTTTGTTTATTACTTTTTATTCTATTATACGTTAGGATAAGACACGAGAGAGGCGTTTAAGCCACTACCGTTAATTGATTAATAATGAAACAAGGTCACATTTGCACATTCCATCAATTAAAGTAATTGGAACAAAAATAAATCAACGCAATGAACCTCAAACATACCAAAAAAACTAACCTAGCCAGTGTAGTCTCTCTCTTATGCTATTAATAGCCTACTGTGAACAATAAAACATGATGAACAGACCCCACCAGGCGTTCAAAAAATCTGTTACGGATCATGCCGTTAAATCGAGCGCAAAAAGAGGTAGCTCTGTACCCCAAAACAGCACTATCAAAAGCTTGTTAAATTAGGCAGTGCTTTTATTTCCTTCACAAAATTAGTGACAATTGTGTAACTTTTTGTCAAAAGTGCTTCCCCTCCCCCCCCCCCCCCCTCCATCGCTCTCCGAAAGGGGTGAAGCACCATGTTGTGCACGACGGAGAAGACGCGTAGCTCCAAATAAAGCGTCTTCTGTTGTTTTACACCATATCGTGGGAGGTGGCTGCTGGTGCTGCTGTTGCTGCTGCAAGCGCTATTTCACGGTGTTTCCTCCGCTCTCTGTGACATGGTGGGTGGCGGGTGTGAAAACGTTGCCGAAAACAGAAATAACACAGACAGAGATGGCTCCGGCATTAACGGGGCATTATGAGGTTATGTAAGCATCACCTGTCTCGGCTCGGCTGCATTGTCGACCGTCGTCGCGTTGTCGTCGGTTCGGTTTGGTTTGGTTTCAAGTATCACAGCGAAGAAGGAAGAAGTTTTTCGGCGGTTGTTTTCTGGTTGGTGGTGTTTTTTTTTCTTCACTTGTCATCGTTTTCACAGCTATCGGTTCCATGTGATGCAAACTGATTGTAATCCGAGCTACTATTTGTTGCGACTAGTTAGGCTGGAGCGGTAGACTAATGCTTTTTGTAACAATGAGATTGATGGGATCGTGGGTAGGGACAGGGTAACAGTGTTCATTTGGTTTGACTCTGGAAAATATGCTACTTTGAATTAGCAGAACATTTTGGATTTGGACGATGCACAGTGTGCAAGAAATTGAAAAAGCTTCTGGATTTTCGCTTTCATTTTTGTTGTAAGTTTGGTTTGTTGTCTCAAGAATTTTTCACTAAATTTTATTGTGCTTTTTTGGAATACGTACTTTAATATTTCTTAAGGTTAGAATGTTGAAAATATTTAGTTTAATGAACAACTAAAATGTGTTGTAAAGTCCTATAATCTGCTTGTCAGGGCGGGTTAAAGATGTCTCGAATCTCAAAACACAACAAATTTATTCCATCTCTTCCATTTCTCGTACAAATCCCCCAATTTGACGTTTTCTGCTTTGCTGTTTTTTTATTTCGATTGTAGAGGTTTTAACCTTAAGGTCATTCGCCTCTTTGGGTTAGAAAAATCTCTTATGAAAAATTTCTAACCCTATGTGCGGGATCGGGACTCGAACCTAGGTGCGCTGTATACAAGGCAATCGATTTACCAACTACGCTACGCCCACCCCCTGCTGTGCTGTTTTTATCGCCTTTAAATCGGCAAAATCAAAAGTCAAAATTCTGCCACAGCTCTTTCAAATCTATTTTCGAGCTCTATGGCTTGGGTTGAAGAAAGTCTTCGGAGCTGACTACTCTTTTGCCGCTTTAGATAATAAAAATTCAAAGTTCTGAAGCCAACTAGAAAACTACAAAAATCGTTGAAAAATACACTTGAATTCAATACATACGACCATTCAGTGATACAGCAAATCCACATGCAACGCTGTTTAAGGTGGCCCACAAATAGGTACAAAAAGTGACCCTCAACCAGAAATGAGGACACTTTGCCAATGACCTAATTTTTCATTCCGTCAATGATGATTCAAAATTTTTATCACTTAGTTTAGGTATTTTTACATTTCTTATAAAAGAAATGTATAGAATTCGCTCAAACTTTCAAGATTTTTTCCGAGGCCCGGAGGGCCGAGTCTTATATACCAATCGACTCAGCTCGACGATTTGGGACAATGTCTGTGTGTGTGTGTCTGTGTGTGTGTGTGTATGTAACGGACTAATTCTCATTCGTGTTTCTCAGCAATGGCTGAATGGATCTTATCCAAACCAATTTTAAATGAAAGAACTAAAAAACAGTATGAACGCTATTAATTTGTTTTTGATTCTGATGTTTAGTTTCCAAGATATGAATGTTTGAATGCGTAAAAATGGCATTTTTTGCAGTTTTTTTTTAATTATCTGTCGAAATTGACAATATAGATTAACAATTTATATGTTTTTCGACAGCTTCAACGAATACCTTTCGAACAAGCTATAGATTGTTGAAATCGGACTATTATCAAAAGAGATATTTAACATTAAATGCGGACGAAAGATTTTTATCATTTCCCATTGCCAGAAATATGACCAAAAACATGTAATCTATTATTAACGCCAAAACGGCTTATTTTAGGTCAATAGTATCTTCGGAGAATATAATGGAGGCAATATGCCCTTTCTTTTAGTATTGTGCTTTTGCTGATTAATCTCCCTATGAGTGAGATATTTTCACAAATTTTCTTGGAAGTGATTATATCGAAATGATGCCTTCAGCAAATTTGTAGCTCTTACTTTTGCGAATAACTTTGCTAAAGACTTTAAATATCTATTTTGAATACTTTAAAAGTTATGGCTTGTTGTTTGTTGATTACTCTTTGTCGCCTATTTATTGTTCAATATAGTAATAATCCATTGAAATAAGCCAAACATTATTTCGATAAAACGAATTTTGTATTTCATTTTTCTATCTACAACCGCTAGAAATAATCACCGAACACTTCCATGTTGTCTGGAAGGAAATTGATAACTTATCAGTACAAAAATGTTCATTTTTGCGAACCTTCTGACTGCAATTTTTCTAACTTATGACCATCGGATCGATCTGAAACATATCGGAAAATGAAAAGCGAAGTAAATAACTCCAAGCAACGGCGTAGCCAAGAGAAGGTTTTGGGGTTTAACACCATACAACTCCCCCCCCCACCACACAAAAAAGAATTGGATTGAAGTTGAAAATTTATTGATGCAGACTGATTTAATTCAATATTACAATAACAATTATCTGATCCGTAGATTGATTACCTGTTGTTGTAAACATCATGAGGACTTTTGATAAATTGTCGGAATGGGGTCCTGATATGTAATTGATCTAGTAGTCTTGATTTCACAGTTGTCTAATAGCATCAATATCAAATTCCTGCCTGAAAACATTCCAATAGAAAATTCCAGAGTTCTGTAATCAATCATAATCCTCAGATTTATTTTCAAATTGAGCTCGTTTTTGTAGCGATGTACTGTAATAAGGGTCTTTATTTAATAGTAAGTGAAGTTAAAATTGATTTAATGTCTATGAAACATAGAACTGCTCACCAAAAAAATGTATAACTTTCAACATTTGCTAAAAATGTTTTTGCCCTTTTCAAACACTCTAAAATTCGTCAATCTAATCCCGACCCGGAGGGCCAAGTGTCATATGCCAATCGACTCAGTTCGTCGAGATCGGAAAATGTCTGTGTGTGTATGTATGTGTGTATGTGGAAAAAATATGACCTCTGTTAATCAGAGAAGGCTGGATCGATTTGCACAAAGTTGGTCTCAAATGAAAGGTACAACCTTCCCATCGGCTGCAATTGAATTTTTTATTGACTGGACTTCCGGTTCCGGAGTTACGAGTTGAAGAGTGCAATTACACAGAAAATTCCCATATAAACTGAAAGGAAAAATTTTCAAGATCAAATTTGTATTTTTGATGCCAAATGAATTTAAAATGCATGAAACATTGAGATGTTTGACAAAAATTGACTTTTTTGGACTTTGGTACATTTTTGCCTTTCTCATATAGAAAGGTTATGCAATCACTCTAAAAATCGTCAATCATACCGGCCCAGAGGGAGTATGCAGTGAGGGGTTGCTACTTTAAAATTAAAACTAGTTCAAAAAATTTTAACAAGTCCGGCAGAACCCGGACCTCCCGGATCTTTTTCCATGATCCGCCGCTGGTTTCAAGCGATGTTTCAGTATCACATAGTATCTCAAGATCGTGGCTGTCGATCCATTGTATGTATGTGCATATCGTACTGAACATGTAATATTCATTTCCACCTTTGTATTGAACATAACCAGCCATGGAATCGTAGTCTGGACAAATGAGACAAGCACAATTGCACCACTAGGTGGATTAAAACAGGTTTATATTTTTGGAATGCGTCGAGTTGAGACGAAAACGTAATATGATTAATAACGAGGATAACACTTTCCGAATGTAGAGAAATTTATGAAAAATGACGATTTCCATTCGACTCTAGCAGGTTCTGATCGATTTTGATGAGCATTTGATTTTTGTTGTATGACCAATTATATGTATAGGTCAAATGTTCAAAAACAGTAATTTAAGGTCAAGATAACATCATTTTGAAACCGCCAATTTCGGAGGTTTAGTATCTGCGATGAGTTTTACAAACGTTAAACAGCGCATCATTTTATATAATAATTTTGGCGGTATATCGTCCAAGAAGTATGTATGGTGAATTTTATTCATGAACTCTGTTACTATTTTCTGAAAAATTAATTCTGCATAATTTTAAAACTTCAAAAATCACGGTTTCGGAATTATGCCGTTTGGACAGTATGATTATTTTCACCAAACCGAATTTCTGGCTACGCCGCTGATTTCAAATAAGTAGAAACAAAGTCGTTCTACACTCGTTCAAAAGAAACTTCTTCGAATGCTGAATATCTATTATAACACATTGAAACCCCGATTTTATCAGCCAAATATGAACATATGTTTGATGGGCTCTAGCAGACGAACAAGACTGAATTCGAGTAAATCCTTTCTGGAGCATGTTTTCCTTATCACGAAGATATGCAAAATAATGGAAAATAAAAAGATCATCATAATCAGAAATAGTTATCAGACTACAACAAAGGGACGAGAAGAATATTTTAACAGCTTCAGTTTATTATATAGAAAAAAAATTGCCCGATTTAGTCAATGTCCCCATTTTGTCAGCCTAAAATACACCATGAGACTGATAAAATGGGTCTTTATTGTATGTATTATTCGCTGTGTTTCACATTAATAGGTACATTTCTTTTTTGGAGATTTTTTTTATCGCATCGAACTACAACAATTTTTAGGGAGTTTTCAAGGGGTTATTTTATAGACTTCTTCCAAAATTTGGCGAACCTATTCCAATTCGTATACCAATTAATTGGTATACTCAAGGGTTTATATGTTGCAGATAGAAAAAAATACTGAAATTTTCAGCTTTTTCCTACACAATATTAGGAAAGCTTATTAAACAATCTTTCCTAATAAGTTTGTGAAAATTATAAATTATTTGAAATTTTTTAATAGTTTTTTTTTTATTTAACCGTGATTCTATAATAAATAGTGACCATCGCTTCACAACGTAGTCTATTTTTCATGGCTTGCGGTGAGCACGATTTCTCGAATTGCTGAACTGAAAATTATGGAATAGAAATTAATTTTAAGTATTCTTTACAGATTTAGCTCGCCGTGCAAATAGCTCTGAATTAGACCCGCTGGTGCCCTAAGACGATTTCGCTAGATTTTCAGAGCACTGTGCACCCAGTGCATTAACGCAAGTGACGGAAGGTTATCGAAAAGTTTCGTGAAAATGAAAAAGTAATGATGATGATTTTCCCAAACGGTTCGTTTTCGAGAGGTTTTTATTTGTTCTGTGACATTAGGATTAGCGATAATAATTCAAATCAAGGATACTACTAGGAAGTTTCCTTTAGAAAAAGTCGATGTCGAAGTAAAATTTGGAACTTCAGAGATAGCGTGATATCAGGAAGTGCGATTTCATTTCAACGCTTTTTTGTGAAAAGGGCGATACTTACAAATGTAAACATAAGGCTTTTTTCATACATGCGAATGAGGGCTTTGAAACGCAACAAATTAACCTAAAAATTTGGATTCTACGATATTGCTTTCTTAAACTACAGCAAAAAATACAACGGGCGAAACTGAATTTTTGTTTGTTTACTTAAAGTTTCTCCCTCCACGTTCAATGCAAACAAACAGAGCGATACTTTTTTTGCTAGCAGTTTAGAGGCGAAACTGTTTTTCGTATTTTTTTAGGATTATCAAGCTGATACCAGCTATAAATAGTAACAATGATCGCTATTGAAAAAACCCGGACGAAATCGGTGGTGTAAAACGGTAGTTATTGTAAAAAACGTAAGGGCGATACTTCAATGCTGATAGGTGGGACCGAAAAAGTAAACAATCGCCAAAGGGGCGATACTATCATTTTGTCAATTTCAATAGCAAAAACAAATTTTAATTTAATAATTTCAAATACTTTATGAAGTTTTGGGTTTCGATCACTAAATTATGCAATCTAGGATGTAAAAAAACACAATAGTTCTGGAAATATTCACTGTTGATTTTCTTTGAATGGTGTCGCCCTTTTCAAGAAAAAATGTTGATTTCTTAGTTCTCAGTCGCGTTGGAAATTTGAGTAAAGTATAAACTTCAAATCGATTCAAAAAAAAATTCGATTTTTTTTGGCTCAGTACAATATATAACCCCTTTAGGAAAATTCAGTTTTCCCACCACAATATAGATATTTTATTAACAGAGCATTAACAATAATTCGTTGGTATGTCTACTTTATGGGCCATTTTTTCGCTTTCCTATTGATTTGGTTTGAGATTTCTAGCACTGATGTTGTCCTATGCTGATTTGAGCGATTCTCTGCCACTATCCCATGTAGTATGTGTTATCAAAACATCGCGAAGCATCAAGTTTTAAATGTTCTCAAACGATATAATATCCGAAGAGAGTGATAAGAGTTATAAGAAATGTCTCATAACACTGTTAGGTGGATTAAACACGTTTTTACTCACTACTCACACTACTTCGATGATTTTAAGAGAAAAAATCAATCATGAAATTTGGAAAATCACTTTTCGTCTGATTTTTCAATACTGTATTTCGCACAGAAAATGTAAATGGATGTTTTCAGCTCGGAGTGTACTCAAAAACCGGCCTAGGTTAAGACTTTACGTTGTACAACATTTTACAGAACTAGGAAAACGCACACACCAAAATTGTCGAGTGCCCAACAAACAGGGCTGACCCACAACCGGGGACTCTCCCCTAACGATTTGATCAAATAAAATTTATCACTATTGTCAAATTTATCACTATTATTCATTACTAACGGGTTGTACCATTGATATACTACCCATGATCGCATAGTTGTCCCGTTTTATATGGGATTTCCTATCATTATGAGACAGATATGCGATCATGGGCAGTATATCAAGGTAAACAAAATCTTGTTCAAAAGCTTTTCCAAGGCACCATATGGTTAATATGCAAATTCGCGATATATTAACTTTTGGCCAGTTTTTCGAAGTTTTGGATCACTGTGCGACGTAAAATGACTTATTTCTAGATTCGTTGTGTGGTGGTTAGTCGGCCAAATTGGCATGCTAGCAAAAAAAAGTTGCGATGTCAGTGTGATATTAGCGGCAAACCAGAACTTCTGTACATCCGGGATCAAGTCGATTTATCAGATACTGATGAGACCAACTCGAAGCGCAAATATTCAACAAATTAAAATATTGCACCTCAAACATATTATGTTTTAGTGGTTGCATTCAATTGAACTCGGTAAAATTCTTTTGAGGTTTTTTTTTCAAAATTGTTCATTTGTGTGCTTTTTTATTAACGTGATTTTAAACAAAATTTCATTCGTCACGTGTTTTTTTTTCAAGTGAAGTTTTGCAGAAAACCACGATAAAATAACAGTAATGTACTAAGTTAAAAGGTATATTACACCATAAAATCACCTGAAACTCTACATGTGCTTTCGTCACATCTTCTAATTACTACCGTGCAAAATGTAATCTGTTATTTCGACAACTTCGCGGAAATTCTTATCGAAACTCGCTTTTCTATAACATATATTGTTTATAGATGTTATTGCGAAGAGTGTTAGTGAGTGTGCCAGCAAAGAATGAACATTAGGGTGCTAAAAAATGGTCATTCTGAATTTTCAAAACGGGCAGCATGCAAAAGCACCTCGAAAAAAGTCCCTAAGCTAAAATTTTCACTCCCAATTTCAGAAAACGAATTCGGATTTTTTGCCAAATTTCTTAGAAATGCATGAAATTTATCTTAACGGCTAGTGTTATCTCGAAAAAATTTTTTTAGCAAGAGCCAAATTAAATATCTGATAACAAGCCGTTCGTCTCAACCCAATTATCGACGGTAGTTGCAAAGGAAACTATTGCAATCGGCCGATACGAATCGTGGTCGGTCTTTGCAGGGTCAGCTAGATTCTTCAGTAAGTTCTATTGTGCTCTGACCTAGGGGCATTATTTTTGCATGACAGGAGTTTAACTGAAAGATTTCATGCAGACCTTTCTAGCAAAGAAGAAAAAAACCAACGCTTCGAATATTTATCGTATTCCTTCGATAAATTTCGATTGCGTATTTTTTTAGAGTTTTCCATGAAGAGCTCATTGAAATCTCTGTCGATAAGCCATCGCAAACCGGCGCCAATAACGGAACATATTTTTCAATATACCTTAAACCATGTACAGCCTTAAATTTACCAAAAGAAGTTTCTTCGTGAAAGTCTTCTGAGTTTGTAACTAAAAGATATTAGATCAAGTGGATTTTTCCCGATATGTGGCACAGCATGAGAGCGCCTAGACTTTTGTTTCGAAGAAAGCTTAATTTTATCCCCGAGCAGTTTGTAGGCGGGACATGACGAGATATCATATGACGTTTGACCACAACAGAGACACTTTTCAACAGCTTTTGTGCAATCAGCATACTCACACTTACCGTACCGTGCTTTATTGTCACAGTAGGTGACCATATGACACAACTTCTTACATTTGGTACAAAAAGTTGAACAGGCAGACAAACCCTACCTATACGTGGCTTTGCATAACAGATCCGTCAAAAGTCACTCAAACTCTCATCTACGAACGATATCGAAAGCAATTGCTCCCAATTAATTATCTTAACTGGCGGAAGCGAAGAGTCCGTGAAACGATCAACTCCATGTTTTAGCAAGTTTTTGGCGACCACACTCGATTCGGTGACCACACCGTCAATCTGTACATCTTGTGGAGGTACATATACGAGCTACTCTAACATTAAGAACTGATCGTAAGCAACCTCGTTTGCTTGCTTCAGGTCAGACAAAAAACCGTGATTTTGGTTAGGCTACATCCATAAATGACGTAGCAATTTTTGAGTGATTCTCAACACCCCTATCCTCCATCGCAGTATTTTGTCACAAGCCTCTAAGCACACCCTGATAATGGCGTAGCTTCACGACAGCCCCCTAAAACTGAGTATGTATTGTTCGAGAATTAACAAAGAAAAAAACTCCGCGTTTTTTATTACGCGCATGATCAAGCATTTTCCAGTGTAAATAGGGTTGGTTGAAAGTTAAAACAAAATAAAGCTTTTAAAACGAAACATGTATCATTTAGTACAGGAACCCATTAATTTGGCCATGCTTTGAGCTTGGGATCGTATATAAGGAAACACTTTGGAATTGCAAAATGTCCTATCCCTACCTGAAATCATTGCTTTAACAGTTGTATCAGTAGTCGTTAGCTGAAACTGGTAGGCCTACCATGACATCAGGCCAATGGAAATATTTATTTTCGTAGATTTTTCGACTTGTTAGGTTCCAAAATCAGTTTTTTTTTACGAAAGAGTCAATGACGCCACTGTAGCAGCAGATATCCTGCCAAATATTATACATTTGAACCTATATAGACTTAAGCAATATTCCGTAGTTTGGCTCACACAGAGCTGACTTCTTAGATGACAAATTGTTTAGCTTACGGGTATGGAGTCATTGGAATTTGTTTTGGTGGAGAGTCGGATTCAGTTAGCTGCTAGTTTTGCATAACTTTCGATTTTCTTTAAATCAGCCTATTATACTGGTCCCCGCGCTAGCTTGACAGAGCCGTTGGTTTTTTGATTTGTATAGTGTTTAAAAAATAAAATATAAAACAAATTAGGGAACGGGCGTAGCGTAGTTGGTTAATCGATTACCTTGTACGCCGCTCGCCTGAGTTCAATTCTCAACTCCGCACATAGGGGTTTTCTTAAGAGATTTCTCCAACCCGAAAAAGAGGCGAATGACCCTGAATCGTGAATTACGTGCCATGAATTCTGGAACAATCACGTTTTTACGTTACGAAAATAGGAGCACGAACAAAAATCATGTTTTATAATTAGTTTCCATTTCCCTTCAGTAACGCCAGCATAACGCTTTTATTAGTGGAAATATTGGTTTTTTTTGTGAACTTCAATCACGGTTTCCACCCTGTCACTACCAAATCGATTTTTAATATGTGAACTAGTTCACAACTTTATGAATATTATTCATAAAACCAAAGGTTGACTCATGATGTTATTCATATATTTTGGAACGTTAGTTCACAAAATCAAAGCATTCTGAATATTTTCTTGTAAACTATTTCACGAAACTTTACGAAATTTTATTCATGCATCAATTCAATCCTCGTGAACTAATTCATGATTCCTATTATATTAGTCACGATCTGATATCTGTGCTCGCGAAATAGTTCACAAAATCGTAAAATATCATTCATGAATTCGTGAACTGGTTCGTGGTTCCTTGTACAATAGTCACAACCATGCTTGCCCGTGATATAAAGCATCAAATTATAAAATGTTATTCATGTATACGTGAACTAGCTCGTGAATCCTAGTATAATAGCCACGACTTACCATTCGTGCTCATGAAATAGGTCACAAAATCATCAAATATTATTCATGTATTCGGTTCATGATTCCTAATATATTATTCACGATCCAATATCCGCGCTCGTGAAATTGTTTACGAAATCATGAAATATTGCTTCATATATTCGTGAACTGCTTCATGATACCTAGTATAACAGTCACGACTTACCATTCGTGATCGTGAAATAGTTCATAAAATCATGAAATACTATCCATGGATTCGTAGACTAGTTCATGATTCCTAGCACATGATTTACGATCTTTTTTGTGTGCTTGTAATATTTAGAGTATATTGCTAATTATTTTCGATTTCATGCAACATGGTAATGAAATTTAAACGTGAACTTAAAATTTGGAGCATTGGTCGTGGAATCATTTTTGTTTTATGTACTTTTTTATGAAATGTCCAGCTGCTAGTGACCAGTAATAGGTATGAACAGAAGAAATAAGAAAACTATTAGGACTCCGAACATCGTTATTCATTTAATAAGGTTCTGTGTGATGTCTGGACAGAAAACGGAAACTGCGTTGAGCACAACAAATCATGTTCATGGTATATTTCACAGAATAATACTGATGATATCATGAACATGGGTCACATCACTTCACGTGTCAAATTCGAAAGAAGCTCTAGATTAAAATATCACAATAACGAACAGAAATTACAAAAATCGTGACTTAGATCCTGAAATCATGGACATGAATCACACAATACGCGACAAAAATGTCCAAAATCGTGACTAAGATCCTAAAATCAAGAACATGAATCACTCTACTCATGACTAAAATAAGACGATAACGTGAATAGAAATTACGATATTCGCGACTAAGACCCCGAAATCATGATCACAAATCCCGCCAGTATCGCAGAAAAATTCGATAGTGAACTCAGGAATGAAATAGCAAGGTAACGTGATGAGAAAACAGAACAATCGTTAATAAGCACCTGAAATCATGAGCATCGTGTGACTGGCGACTATGTATTCTCAAATTTTGAACAAGAATCATAACAAAAACTAAACAAGTCCAGGGAACAACAAGAGTAATTCAACTAAACATTCGAATGTAACGCCATGTATATATTCGGGGCGAACTAGTTTTTTGGAAACACAGACAGTTTCATGAATACGAGGTTTATTATTCACAATTTCAGGAACTGGGTCACGATTTTTGTAAATCGTTCAGTATGCGAAATCGTGATCTTTTGTTCATGAATTTATGAACGGATTTTTTTCGTGTACAGTGGATAAGCAACAAAGGGGTAAATAGAATTGTTTGCTTATTTTACTGATTGCTTTCGCTTTTGTACTGTGTACTTTCAGTTATTTACAGGCTTTGGTTACCGCATGGTACTGCCAAAAAACGATTTTAATGGTTCAAAATAGAGTTGTGTAGTCTTTCACAAAATCGAAGATATTTATTGAACTTTTGCATGTTAATGATATTTGATATTTATACATAGTCATAGAATAGTTGGAATACTTCTAACGTTCCAATACTGGGGTCCCGTTTCAAACATTTCTGCTGATATATTTTGCAAGTCTTTATATGCGAACAACTTCTGTTGAACTGAAGGAAATCGCTATATTTTTACACCATCTGATCGGAAAAAGTGCACTTGTTTTATGTGTTTAATTTCGCAAAATGCACAACTATAAAAAAGAAAAAAAAAACGGATTTTCTGAAAAATTTTAGAAATCGACGAGATAAATCCGAAATTTGCCAGCCTATTTCAGGCTGAGCCGTCAATAGGGAGCACCTAAGTGACTCAATCAAACACCGGGAGGTTATATACAGGTCAAGCGTTTCCATTTTATAGCATTCGTTGCTTACATGTCAAACGAGCAACACGTGTTCTATAATATTCGGGCGGTATGATAAGCGGCAGTGTATTTATAGAAAAATAAATAATAAAAATAGTATTTTATTGCGTTTCCATTGAATCCTTCGCACGCGATTTACGATTGCGGGGCGGTGGAGTAAGTTAGGCATCCCCTAACAACGCCTAAGGGTCTATGTTTTGTTGCTTGTCGATTGTTTTGGTATGCTTCTTCGTTTTGTTGTCTATAGTCGTGAAGCCTTCCTCCTTGTTGTCTGTATTTTGTTTGGTGGTATTTTTAAGTCCGTGTACGCTGCATCAATGTGTGCCTTTTTCTCCATCTATGTGATGCAAGTTTATTGTGAAATCTAGAAGGTTTCTGCTTACGGATCGTCCGGGTTGATCGGTGGAAATGGAACTTTTCGATCGCGAGAGTACGAAAGTCGTCCTTACCACAATTTCAAATATCTGGAATGCTGCAGATAGGCTAGTTATGCTCCGGTTGTTTTTAATATTCCAACGATCACCGCCCTTATGAACAGGAAATATGAACGATTGTTTCCAACTCACCGAAAAAACGAGTTGTTAAAAAAATGTTGCAAAAAGGTACGCAATACTGCGAATGTAAACGATAGCTGGACTGCCGTCCGGTCCCACTGAGTACGGTTTTTTCAACCTATTCACAGCGGTAACAATCATATCGCAAGTGATTAAAAATGTACTCAAGTCCACAGAGTTTTCAGGAGCATCAATCGAAGCAGCTTCAGCTTCCATGCCGGAGGCAGTATTTTCAGCAAAAACTGAAGCGAAAAACTTTGCAAACAGCTCACATGAGTCCAAGGCAGACGATGATTCAGTATCGTCGAGACACACGTTGGGAGGAATTGATGAACATTTTCACTTCGAGTTGACAGAGTTCCAGAGATTTTTAGGATTCCGGCGAAGATCTGTCTGTACCCGCATGACGCGTGCTTTGTATAACCCGGTATTCTATCCACAATACTCATCACTGGATTTAAAAAAAAAAAAATTTATTATTCGTTTATTTGACACGGCTCATAGCGGTAGCTTAACGGAGCTGTGGATCTCTTATATGTTTACAAATGTAAAAATAAAAAACGCTTTTAATCCACCTAACAGTGTGATGAGACATTTCTTATAACTCTTATCACTCTCTTCGGATATTATATCGTTTGAGAACATTTAGAACTTGATGCTTCGCGATGTTTTTGATAACACATACTACATGGGATAGTGGCAGGACTCAGAGAATCGCTCAAATCAGCATAGGACAACATCAGTGCTAGAAATCTCAAACCAAATCAATGGGAAAGCGAAAAAATGGCCCATAAAATAGACATACCATCGAATTATTGTTAATGCTCTGTTAATAAAATATCTAAATTGTGGTGGGAAAACTGAATTTTCCTAAAGGGGTTATATATTGTACTGAGCCAATTGCAAGCTAGATTGCACGATTCAGTGATCGAAACCCAAAACTTCATAAAGTATTTGAAATTATTAAATTAAATGTTTTTGCTATTGAAATTGACAAAATGATAGTATCGCCCGTTTGGCGATTGTTTACTTTTTCGGTAACACCTATCAGCATTGAAGTATCGCCCTTAAGTTTTTTACATTAACTACCGTTTTACAGCACCGATTTCGTCCGGGTTTTTTCAATAGCGATCATTGTTACTATTTACAGCTGGTATCAGCTTGATAATCCTAAAAAAATACGAAAATAACAGTTTCGCCTCTAAACTGCTAGCAAAAAAAAGTATCGCCCTGTTTGTTTGCATGGAGCGTGGAGGGCGAAACTTTAAATAATCAAACAAAAATACAGTTTCGCCCGTTGTATTTTTTGCTGTAGTTTAAGAAAGCAATATCGTAGAATCCCAATTTTTAGGTTAATTTGTTGCGTTTCAAAGCCCTCATTCACATGTATGAAAAAAGCCTTATGTTTATATTTGGAAATATCGCCCTTTTCACAAAAAAAAGCGTTGAAATGAAATCGCAGCTCCTGATATCACGCTATCTCTGAAGTGCATGCTTGCATAGTTCCAAATTTTACTTCGACATCGACTTTTTCTAAAGGTGACTTCCCAGTAGTATCCTTGATTTAAATTATTATCGCTAATCCTAATGCCAAAGAACAAATAAAAACCTCTCGAAAACGAACCGTTTGGAAAAATCATCATCATTACTGGAATTTTCATTTTCACGAATCTTTTCGATAACCTTCCGTCACTTGCGTTAATGCACTGGGTGCACAGTGCTCTGAAAATCTAGCGAAATCGTCTTAGGGCACCAGCGGGTCTAATTCAGAGCTATTTGCACGGCGAGTTAAATCTGTAAAGAATACTAAAAATTAATTTCTATTCCATAATTTTCAGTTCAGCAATTCGAGAGATCGTGCTCACCGCAAGCCATGAAAAATAGACTACGTTGTGAAGCGATGGTCACTATTTATTAAAAAATCACGGTTAAATAAAAAATTAAACTATTAAAAAAATTTCAAATAGTTTATAATTTTCACAAACTTATTAAGAAAAATTGTTTAATAAGCTTTCGTAATATTGTGTAGGAAAAAAGCTGAAAATTTCAGTATTTTCTCTATCTGTAACATATAAACCCTTACGTATACCAATTAATTGGTATACGAATTGGAATAGGTTCGCCAAATTTTGGAAGAAATCTATAAAATAACCCCTTGAAAGCTACCTAAACATTGTTGTAGTTCGATGCAATAAAAAAATCCCCAAAAATGAAATGTACCTATTTATGTGAAACACAGTGAATAATACATGCAGTAAAGACCCATTTTTATCAATCTCATGGTGTATTTTAGGCTGACAAAATGGGGACATTGACTAAATCGGGCATTTTTTTTTTCTTTATAATAAACTGAAGCTGTTAAAATATTCTTCCCGTCCCTTGATGTAGTCTGATAACTATTTCTGATTATGATGAACTTTTTATTTTTGCATATTTCCATCTTCATGATACGGAAAACATGCTCAAGAAAGGATTTACTCGAATTCAGTCTTGTTCGTCTGCTAGAGCCCATCAAACCTATGTTCATATTTCGCTCATAAAATTGGGGTGTCAATGTATTATAATAGATATTCAGCATTCGAAAAAGTTTCTTGTGAACGACTGTAGAACGACTTTGTTTCTACTTACTTGAAGTCAGCGGCGTAGCCAGAAATTCGGTTTGGGGGGGGGGGGGGGGGGGGTTTGGTGAAAATCGATCTTACTGTCCAAACGACATAATTCCGAAACCATAATTTTTGAAGTTTTAAAATTATGCAGAATTATTTTCCAGAAAATAGTAACAAGGTTCGTGTCTTTAGCGAATTTGAGACTTTATTGTAGTCATGAATATTAGCCTGAGAAAATTCACCACAAATACTTCTTGGACGATATACCGTCAAAATAATTTTATCAAATGATGCGCTGTTTAACGTTTGTAAAACTCATCGAAGATACTAAACCTCCGAAATCGGCGGTTTCAAAATGATGCTACCTTGACTGTTTTACTGTTTTTGAACATTTGACCTATACATATAATTGGCCATACAACAAAAATCAAATGCTCATCAAAATCGATCAGAACCTGCTAGAGTCGAATGGAAATCGTCATTTTTCATAAATTTCTCTCTACATTCGGAAAGTGTTATACTCGTTATTAATCATATTACGTTTTCGTCTCAACTCGACGCATTCCCAAAATATAAACCTGTTTTAATCCACCTAGTGGTGCAATTGTGCTTTTCTCATTTGTCCAGACTACGATTCCATGGCTGGTTATGTTCAATACAATGGTGGAAATGAATATTACATGTTCAGTACGATTTGCACATACATACAATGGATCGACAGCCACGATCTTGAGATACTATGTGTTGATACTGAAACATCGCTTGAAGCCAGCTGTGGATCATGGAGAAAGATCCGGGAGGTCCGGGTCCTGCCGAATTTCCAACTTGTTAAGAAATTTTAAACTAGTTTTAATTTTAAAGTAGCAACCCCTCACTGCATACTCCCTCCGGGCCGGTATGATTGACGATTTTTAGAGTTTAACTTCGCTTCCTATTAAATAAAGACCCTTATTACAGTACATCTCTACAAAAGCGAGCTCAATTTGAAAAGAAATCTGAGGATTATGATTGATAACAGACCTCTGGAATTTTCTATTGGGATGTTTTCAGGCAGGAATTTGATTGATGCAATTAGACAACTGTGAAATCAAGACCAATAGATCAGTTACATATCAGGACCCCATTCCGACAATTTATCAAAAGTCCTCATGATGTTTACAACAACAGGTTATCAATTTACGGATCAGATAATTGTTATTGTAATATTGAATTAAATCAGTCTGCATCCATAAATTTTCAACTTCAATCCAATATTTTTTTTGGGTGTGGTGGGGGGGGGGGAGTTGTATGGTGTTAAACTCCAAAACCTTCTCTTGGCTACGCCGTTGCTTGGAGTTATTTATTTCGCTTTTCATTTTCCGATATGTTTCAGATCGATCCGATGGTCATAAGTTAGTAAAATTGCAGTCAGAAGGTTCGCACAAATGAACATTTTTGCACTGATAAGTTATCAAGTTCCTTCCAAACAACATGGAAGTGTTCGGTGATTATTTCTAGCGGTTGTAGATAGAAAAATGAAATACAAAATTCGATTTATCGAAATAATGTTTGGCTTATTTCAATGGATTATTACTATATTGAACAATAAATAGGCGACAAAGAGTAAACCACAAACAACAAGCCATAACTTTTAAAGTATTCAAAATAGATATTTGAAGTCTTCAGTAAAGTTATTCGCAAAAGTAAGAGCTACAAAATTGCTGAAGGCATCATTTCGATATAATCACTTCCATGAAAATTTGTGAAAATATCTCACTCATAGGGTGATTAATCAGCAAAAGCACAATACCAAAAGAAAGAGCATATTGCCTCCATTATATTGTCCGAAGATACTATTGACCTAAAATAAGCCGTTTTGGCGTTAATAATAGATTACATGTTTTTGGTCATATTTCTGACAATGGAAAATGATAAAAATCTTTCGTCCGAATTTAATGTTAAATATCTCTTTTGATAATAGTCCGATTTCAACATGCTATAGCTTGTTCGAAAGGTATTCGTTAAAGCTGTCTAAAAACATATAAACTGTTAACCTATATTGTCAATTTCGGCAGATAATTCAAAAAAACTGCAAAAAACGCCCTTTTTACGCATTCAAACATTTATATCTTGGAAACTAAACATCAGAAACAAAAACAAATTAATTGCGTTCATACTATTTTTTAGTTCTTTCATTTAAAATTGGTTTGGATTAAATCGGTTCAGCCATTGCTGAGAAACACGAATGAGAATTTGTCCGTTACATACACACACAGACACACACAGACACACACACACACACACACACACACACAGACATTGTCCCAAATCGTCGAGCTGAGTCGATTGGTATATAAGACTCGGCCCTCCGGGCCTCGGAAAAAATCTTGAAAGTTTGAGCGAATTCTATACATTTCTTTTATAAGAAATGTAAATATAAACAAATATTATTATAATATTGGGTCTCGTGCGCGCAACTTTTTATTGCGAGCAGAGACCTTCTTTTGCGGGGTTTGCTGGCATTCTGCATCTGGGGGGTCATTTAATTCTTTTTTGGTTATTCACGTCCAGGTCGAAGCCGGCTTGGTGTCCGCGATCAGATGTTTTTTCCTGTTTCTTGCACTTATTGTTGACCAGCGTAAATCCGTCACTGTTATTGTTATCCTTGCCAATGTTGCTTACAGTTGATTTTGCGGTACTGGATGCTTCTTTTGTGGTTGTCATTATGGTCTGTGCAACTGCTGTCACAAATTTGGCCACAGTTTGTAGTTCAGGCATTGGTATTGATAACTCTGTTTTGGGTTGGTTTGCCGTAGATGAGTTGGCAATCGGTTGAGATGCGTCTTCCTCTGCATCTTCCGCGCAAGGTTGTCCATGATGAGCTGTCTGATTGCAATACTTGCATGTAGGAGTTTGCCCCTCATGGGTGCATAGCGTAGTTTGCATAATTGTAGTTCCGTGAGTTTTGCGTTTTATTGTCAAGTAGGAGGGTATAGGCCTTTCAACCCGCATCCTCACTACAAAAACGCCGTTAGGAGTACCAGGGAAGAAGTTTCTCCAAGTATCAGGTGTAATGGATTCTACTTCTCCGTATTGCGACATGCATTTTGCAATTGGCTCAGGACGGGTACGAGGTGATAGGTCATATAACCTTACATCTATATAATCATTCTCAATATATACGGGAATCTTAATTCCAACGTTGTCACTTTCAACCACGTGTTTTAAATTGTTCTTCAAAACGAAACGCTCGGCTTGTGCTAACGTGTTGAATGATATTAACACTGCACTGCGAAGATGATGATACTGAAGGTACAACACTTCCGTAAATCTAAGTTGCATTTTTATCTTCAGAAGGTATTCCACTTCACTAAAACTGGGTCGTTTTAAACAAAATTTAAAGTCAACGACTGCAGCGTTGGGTCGGAGTAGAGCTTTTTGGTCAACTTTACTCATGATGACAAGAATAATCCGATGTTTCTTTTGTTCTTGAGACAATGCACACTAGATCGAGAGGCCTGTTGTTCACTTGGCTCGATTGTACGTCTGACTGCGGCAGAAGTAGAAAGTAGACTGAATTTTTTAAAATTACTTTTTGTTTCCGAAGTACGCCAACGATGGTGTTTACGCTGCCATATTATGAGACTAAGCTATTCAGTTTTAGTAAAAAGTTAAAATACCTGCTAAATTGACAGTCTGGGCCACTGTGCAATGGTATTTTTGTGATCAGAATGTGGTTGCACTGACCCATTTCTTGCTACGTAACCCCGGAATACAAAGCTTTTGCTCAGACTAATTTTTGCACATATAAAGTACAAATTAATCCGTGTCAGTTCTGTGAACAGACAGCGCATTACGGATGACCCTGCTCAGAAACCGCTGAGGAAACCTTATCTACAGGAACAAATTTCAATGTAAGTACCTGAAAACCAGTACCAGAAAAAATTTGCCTAATTTGTGACTGCTGTTCAGGCAATAATGAAAACAAACTGCATCAAACACCTCAAAATCTACATCCAGTACCATTAGTGAGGAAGTTACAAACAAGAACGAAGGGTTTACAATCGAGACCCTTAGCGGCAATAACATCGATGACCACGATGATGACACCGACGTGTATGACAACGAGAGAGACATTAATGACCCTCAAGGTGCAGTTGGCGAGGCAACAAATATTTTCCGGCCGTGAAAAAAGTGTCATTATCGTTTAAAAGAAAAAATAGCAGTAACCCTACATTATTTTCGGTGTTCACATTTTTTTCTATAAAGGTTCATAAATTTCAATATAAATTTCCCTGCGTTTTTCTTGCAACTTACGAAATGTGTCAAATTGCCTAAAATCTGTAATCGTTAATTTTTAATGGTTGGGAACATTGCCGCCTCCGACCTGACGCTATCGCTTCGAAGAAGTTGCCTTTTGCCGAGGTCAATGTCTATGGGCCGTAGGTTTTTCTGTGATGATGGCTTACTCTAGTACGTTCGCCCATATCGTTGTATCGTATGACCTTTTGCGGTGTGCTAGCAAACGACATAATTGATCAGAAAAACTCTTCATCGCATCGCAAAAGGCTTGAGAAAATTCGTTGTTGGTCCGGAGCTATGCGTCGCTGCACAAAAAAGGTCAACAGAGCGGTAGAAAAATTTCTGATCTCGCCCGCTCGCTCGGTATGACATTCCAAGCCCTGCTAGCGAAAGGTCACAAACAAGCGCTGCTCCGTCGGGGTGGTCGCGAATGAACGACATGGCATTGGCCCTTCGGCTACTTTAATTATTGAAATTATGAACTACATACGTCAGCCGGACGGTCATTCATCAATCACGGGGGTCCTTCCTTCTGGTGACAGCTCCGCAGCGATAAGGTTTCGTTTGGTTTTTGTCCGGCAATTTTTGCTAGGAGATGTTTTCGTTGTTTGACCGAAGCGGTGATAAATTACCAAATACCAATTGGAGTTGTATAGCTGGCTACAGGTGCAACCTAGTCTTTATGACAATAAAACCTGCATGGAACATAACATGTTACTAATGAAAAGGAACCGAATTCGGTATACATTTGAATTAGTTTAGTTGAATTGGCTCATCTTTCATTTGAAAAGTCTTTGGCCATATTTTCTTTCGGATGGGATCATATCTGCGTTCGAAAAGATTCACGTTTTCCTTCAGAAGTGGCCACACCTTCTTTCGGAAGGGAATTAAAGCCGGTTGGTTAATTTCGATGATCCAGATCGTAGACACGCCTTTCCAGCGACGGTAATGTGTACTCAGTGCATACAGAGATTGACGGAAAATATATATGAAAAAATAACATTACACATTGTCCTGCCAACAGGCAAAGATAAGTTGGACGGATTCAGTTAGAATTTGGCTTAAACAAGTTTTCCCAGTTTAAAAGGATTTTAGCGACGGAGTTCCCGATTCAAACCAACTTCCATTTACCACTAATTATTACCATGGTCAGCCTATAGCAGATCTAGCGTCACATATTACTGCATACCACTTTCGCATCCGACGACAACGCTTAAGGCCAATAGCTTTGTCATTCCACGACACGGCTCTCAGGCCGGTTACATTGAATTACGCCAAGATCCGCACTCGGACTGCAACTCATTTGAAACGCTAAATCAGGTTGGCATCGATCAACCATCCGAGACCCAGAAAGCTCGGTTTCACTGTAGAACAGAGGCTTTTTTTTCTATTAATCGCCACTCGAGGCAATGTCACCAGTATCGATGATCTTTTTACCAGCAGCGGGACTGAACCGCGAACAGTAAGAGCTATGTGGAATAGCGGAAACATACTCCCGTCGTGTGATTCAATCGATGGCATCCAATCGGTGGCGATACGTCATCTCGTAACTAACGGACCGAAATAACTGTAATTTACTGCGCTTCTCCGCTGATGCAACACCAACTCGGAGTCTAGACTCAATTAAAACGATCACACCACCATCGCCGCCACCACTACCGATATTGCAGATTGAAAGCTCAAGTGCGCCTACTACATCGGGCACCAGCAGTGTACATTCGATTATGAAATGAACTGTCATATTAGTTTGTTGCGATATAGAACATGCCATGGTGATTGAGTGGGGAATTGACGTCGAAAAACGAACACTATGATCTAATCGGCCAGAGAATAAAAAAAGTAAACAAACTTGTGCGAAAAAAGGCAGGTTCGTCGGCGATGGTGGCATTCGGTGTACCCCTGACGCCATTCGGTCTTCAGCAAGACTTCAATTAGCGAAAGCGAAACGAACCCTCCCACTGGATTGATGGATGAGTTGAATGCCACCAGTTAAATCTACAATCCA
This sequence comes from Topomyia yanbarensis, assembly GCF_030247195.1. Lineage (NCBI taxonomy): Eukaryota > Metazoa > Arthropoda > Insecta > Diptera > Culicidae > Topomyia > Topomyia yanbarensis. Next base: position 163,896,800 of record NC_080670.1, read on the forward strand.
TCCAAGTGGATGATGATAATGACGTCCAGCTTCGAATAGTCACCGAGAGGGGCAGAATAAATGACTGCCTGATGTCAAGTCGGGTCAGGACTAGCCTGTGACACAGTAGCTTATCATCAGGTGGCAACTCAGGGAGAATGGATTGATTGGTAGGTAGCTAGACGACAATGAGGTAATCGCTTGATATGGTGATCTTAGTAAGTCTTGATTGTACAGGGGTCAAGCTGCTACGATTTTGGTTGTTCAAATAAACCTACCAATCCATGTGTTATTTCATCATCTTATGTCTAGACTGCCTTAACTTCTGGAAATCC